>NC_050575.1:115451002-115736002 GCF_011100635.1 Trichosurus vulpecula
ACAGGTTAGAGGCCAGTTCCAGTCCAGTTGACATTATTTGGTGTCAGAAGTCAGATTTGACATGGAACACAGCCAAATGGACCTTCAAGCACTAGTGTGGGTGACAGGTGGAGGACTAGGCACCACTGGAGATTTATTTCTCTAAAGTCTGATCCCCTCATTTGGTGAGTCCACTGCCCTTTCCTGCTCAAATCATCCAGCTCACGCTAGGTTGACCTTGGATTTTCATTGTGAGGCATGTCCCAGGAACCTTTTTCTTGAGCTGGATCACTCTGGTAAGGCCTGTTTTGCACATGGATTGGCAAATATTTTGCATGTATTTTTTAAAATTTTATTTCTTGCATGTATCAAATTTTATTTGTGTAAGGATGGTTTACACATTTGGTTCTCTGTGTGTCTGGATCCAGTTGGAATTAACATTTTAACTTTGTGGTGGTGAGGCACACCTTTTTCTCTGAGTGCCTTATGGTTTAAACTCTTCTCTTTTAATTGCTTGTTCCAGCCAAGGATAGTCAGCTCTTTTCTTTTAAATGCATGTCTGGCTATAGACTGTGTAGTCTTCTTTTTTCCTTTTGTTTCTGTCCTGTCTGTGTCTTTGTAAAATGCAGAAGGTCTGTGTCACATTTGTGCTGTGAGGTAGATTCTATTATCTTGAAAGATTGAAAAATGCAGACAGCCAGAAAACTTCTAAGGGCTGTCATTAGAGAGAACACTGTGAAAGATTTGTTAACTTTACTAACTCCCACCTTAGGCTTTTCATGGCAGATTAGGTCCTAAGAAAAGGGGAAAAGCCATAAGATATTTTTTCCCATGGTCCGAACGCTGGCCAAGGTGGGGCTATAGAAATAAAGTTAGATAACTAAAATTGTAGAACCACTCAAAACATCGTAGATTCTGGAAGTTTTGATATTAATCATTAAGGAGTTTGGAAATGAGTTATTTTAAGATCGCAGGAGAAGACTCCTGAGACTTTGAGGAGAATTCCAGGAACTCACCCCCTTCTGAAACCTTTTAGAAGGTATTGAAGTACCACTATGGAGAATCTAATTTAAGGAATAATAAGGATTAAATCTTATAAAAGTTTTTTAAAGTTTTAACAGTGATTGAGAAGATAAATAGCTTCATTCTTCTAGGACAGTGAAGGTCAGCTATTTGGCAGAAAGTCAGAAATAGAGTGAAAAAGAAAAAGGTGAATAGGAAGTTTTTGTTAACCCTTCTTTGACTTCCTTTTTTATTCCCAAGTTCTCTTCTGCACCATTAGGAAAGGAAAATATGGTCCCTGTTCAGTAAGGCTAGGGTAGATGCTGAAAAAGGGAATGCATTCCAGAATGTATTAAAGGAGCCTCCCCACAACTCTAATCACTCGGCATGCCCACTCTTGTCTTCAGGAGCCATAGCTATATCTCATTTGTGGGGACTGTTAACAAGAAAATTATAGTCAGATTAAGAAAAAAGAATGCAGGAGAATTCTAGGGAAGCTTGAATTCCAGTCTGCTCCAAGGGGGAGCATCTGCAGTAGGGCCCCACAACCCTGCCACAGAGGTTTTCCAACCCTGGCACCTGTAGCTGTGGGGGTGGGATTAGGTGCCACAGCCATCATTCCCTGAACCCTACTACCATGAACTACAACCAATGGGAAGGTCCTGCCACCTGCCATCCCAGCCCCTAGGCAGTGCCCTCTGTCACACACCCCAGAGATGAGTCGGTTAGTGTCTCCAGGGCAGGCCATCCATCAGCATATCACACCCAGCTGCTGCCTGGGAGATCCCGCATGCCTCTGGCAGCACCTAGCATGGCAGTAAAAAAGAATGGGAAATCATACTGTTTCCTTGTCAAAGCCCCCATTGCCTGTTTCCCTTAACTCTAACAAAAGTCATATTCATTGGAGCTGAGGGAACTTCTCTCTCATGGGAAAAAGTAAAAAAGAGAAGACTGCATTTCCTGAGATTGCACCAGACTATTTTAGGGTTTAACTAAGGTAGACCCAACTCATGGTCTGTGACGAGTAGGTGTCAAAAATTACTCAGGAACTGCCCCACAGGGTGTCTCCAGATGAAAATGTGTGCCCAACATTGGTCACATTTGGTCTGAGTCAGCTGAATGTAACACCATGGTGGTCACCTGGATAAATCAAAGCTGACTGGCAGTGCCAGAAGGAACATGGAAGGCATGGCATTACCAGTCTCCTAGCAGCTTATCTACACCCACAGTCCAATACCTTCCTTGCTTACTTTGACATCCATCCTAGTCACTGGATGCCTAGTAATACCCACCAGACACCCTGGCATCTTGTACCATGACTTATCTGCAGTGGAACATGTCCTGATAGGCCTGCAGCCCTAACTGCGCTGTGAGCTGGGGAGTGGCAGGGAAAGAGGTCCGCAGGGAGCTGGAAGGTACATAGATGGCTATTGTAGAGTGACTAAAGGGCCAAATTTAGGAAGCTACAAGAGGACTTGACAAATTGGCTGAAGGACAACATACTTTGAGAGGTCTGGTGATAGATCACCACTTGACATTTGACTTCCTAATAAGCCAGCCAGGGAGGAGTTTGTGGTTTGTAAACTCCTGCTGTCTGGGCATTGACGCCTCAGGAGGAATAACACTCTTCGCACATCATATGATAAATCAAATAAAGACTAGGGACCATCATCACAGATGTTAGGAATGCCTTGCCAGGGACTATGAATGTTTTTACTCATCTTTTCTCCAGCTTCTTTATCTGCAGAAGAGGAAGGATCACCACACTCTAGGCTTGACATGGCTGTTGTGAAACAACCCTGTTGAACTAAGAGAAACTGGCAGATGTTCTTATTCTTGGTATTTGAAGGGTCACTTGGGAAAGAGGCCCAGGAATGCTGTCTGGACAAGTAATGACGATAACGTTTCCTGAATTTCTAGGATTGAGGGGGCTCCCCGAGGAACTTCAGAAGACTCTCTTTAGACTTCCTTGGCAGCTAGGTGGCTCAGGGGATAGCTTGCTGGACCTGGAGTCAGGAAGCCCTGAGTTCAAATCCAAACTCAGACCCTTACTAGTTCTGTGACCCTAGTCACAATTCCTTAACCTCTGTCTGCCTCAGTTTCCTCACCTGTAAAATGGTGATCATAATTCCACCTACCTCCCAGGGATTTGTGAGGACCAAATGAGTGGATATTTGTTAAGTATTTGGCCTTTACATTGCCTGGCACATATTAGGGCACTTAATAAATGCTTGTTGTTTCCTAGATAAGGACCAAGCTTCTGAGGTGTTCCTGGCCTCAGAGAAAGCTAGGAATAAACCAGGCCAGATTGGGAGAGGAGGTAAGGAAGAAGTGCTGGGGCATGGCTCGCTTACCTCGAATAATGTCTGACAACTTCTTTTTCCCAAGCAGAGGAGCCTGTAATGTGTGGTGATGAACTTCACAGATGACCTCAGAATGAACATCACTAGCTGTGAGCAGCACCTGCACAGTGCTGCTGAAGTTGTAGGAAAAGCTTTCTTCCTCAGGGAAAACACGGGTCCAGAGAGCTGGGAACTCAATACCATTTTTAAACCACTTCAGGGTGATGTCTTTGGGGAAGAAGCCAGTCGAGCTACAGGAGATATACACCATTTGGTTGATGCTTATTCTCTTCTGGGGGCTGGACACCAAAGGAGAAGAGGGTTTGGCTGGAAAAATCAACCGTTACATGGGGTAAATACCTATCTGCCATCCCATCAAATGAAATAATTGATGCAAACTGTTTCTGTCAATCTTAAAGTGCTCCACAGAGTCATTTAGGTTTTTTAGTGGAAAGAACCCAAACCTGGAGTCAGGGAGACTTGAGTTCAAATCCAGCCTCAGACACTTACCAGCTACGTGACACTGGACAAGTCACTTCACTTCTGAGTTAGTTTCTTCATCTGTAAAACTAAGTGTAATAACAGCATCTATCTTCCAATATTGTTGTGTGGAGCACAGGAGACAATAGATGCTTAGCACAGTTCCTAGCATATGGTAGGCAATACATAAATGTTAGATTTTATGAAAGAATGTCTGTCTTGAATCTGATATGCACTGTGTGTGATGGGTGCTTTATTGGAGCAGATGAGTCACTGATCCACTTGTGCAGAGAACAGAAAGAGTCCATATTCTGATAATCCTAAGGGAAGGGTGGGTGGAGGCAATATGAGCCAAACCCTGAGGTTCCCTGGGGGAAATTCTGCGTTGAGTCAAAGAATGGTTTGGGGGTAATTCTGGAAGGATAAACTGAGTCCATCTAAATTCAGAGCATGGGGTTCCAGGCTATGGGGTAGCAATATTTATTAAGAAGATATGTGTACATACATATATATTAACTGCACTTAAACATAAAGCCAAATAACAATATTTCCATGTACACAGCACAACATGAAAAAAGATGTATAAGGAAATAAAAAGTAAGAGGCAGTGATATGGTAAATGTGTTTCCTCTTCTCCTCTCACTTTGCCCCCACTCTAGTTCAGGCCCTCATGAGCTCACCCCTTGACTGTTGCAATAGCCTGCTGCTAAACCTTCCTGTTCCAAATCTCTCTCCAATCCAAACCATTGTTCATTCAGGGACTAAAGTGATTTTCCTAAAAGGTATGTCTGACCACATCATCGCTCTCCTCAATGGACTTTAATGGCTTCCTGTCATCTCTGGAATCAAATACAAAATCTTCTGCTTGGCAATCATTGTCCTTGAAGGCAAGAATTGTCTTTTGCCTTTTGTTGGCATGCCTAGCATTTAGCACTCTCCCTGGCACATAGCAGGCACTTAATGAATATTTATTGATTGACTGATTGACAGAGGCCCTTAATTTAAATCTTAATGTGATTCAATCTGTGAGACTCTGAGCAAGCTACAGAGTATGGGATGGTCTAGCATTTTAGTCAATAAATGTTTTAGGTGACGTGCTTATCATCCCAAGCTCTGCAGCATCATGCAATGTGTCGGTTTCTCACAGATGTGATAGCAGGAAAGCCAAGAAGGACTACAGATCGTCCTACTGCCCAGATTCTTCTCTGCTTGTCCAGCCCCTTTGTCATTCATGACGAGGGAAGGAGAAACTGAAGTCTGGACCTATACTCAGGACACCAGGAGAATGTGTCCAGCTGTGCCACTCACTAGCTACGAACTCTTGGGAGAGCCATTTTCTAGGCTTCGGCCTTAGTTTCCTCCTTTAGAGAAAAAATACCCTCAACGATTGGAGTAGATGATCTCTAAGGTCCCTCCTAGCTCTAACACTGTGCATGTGCTAAGAGTTCTGTCTGTTCAAATAGGCTACAATCTGTATTCTAAGGGTGCTTCTTTCCTGTCATGTGCTATGATTCTAGGCTAGGTGCTCTGTGTTCCCATAAGATGCAGAAGAAGATGGAGCAGAAGGCCAGCACAAAAACCTCAGGCACTCCTTCAGTGTCTGCAGCATTGTCCAACAGGACATTGTCTCAAGGCAGCAGAATCATGTTAGTCCCAGAGCTTCCTTTCTGAGAGAAGGCTCAGGCCAACCATCCTTCATTCCTCTCCCAGCTCTAACTCTGATTCTTTGAACTTTGACACTGGTGTGGGTACCTTCCCTGACACATACACTTTCCAGTTCCTTTTTCTGTCTTGATTTTCCCAATTGGAATGTAAGCTTTTTGAGGACAGGCCTTGTCATTCTTTTCTTTTTTGTATTTGTTTTGTATTTCATTTTCCCCAATTACATGTAAAAAACTATTTTTAACATTTATTTTTAAAACTTTGAGTTCCAAATTCTCTCCCTTCCTCCCTCCCCCTCACATTGAAAAGGCAAGCAATTCAATATAAGTTATATATGTGTAGTCATGCAAAACATATCTGCAATAGTCATGTTGTGAAAGAAAACAGTCAAAACAATCAAGGAAAATAAAGTAAAAAAGTATGCTTCAATCTGTATTCAGACACCATCAGTTCTTTCTCTGGTGATGGATAGCATTTTTCATCCTAAGTCCTTTAGAATTATCTTGAATTATTGTATTGTAAAAATAGCTGTCATTCATAGCTGATCATCGTACAATATTTCTGTTACTTTGTACCCCAGTACATTTCGCTTTGCATCAACCCATGCAAGTCTTTCCAGGTTTTTCTGAGAGCATCCTGCTAATCATTTCTTCCATCACAGAAACTCACTTCAAAATTTTTTCACAATTACTATTGCTAACTGGATTTCCCTCTATCCTGTTGCCCCTACCCCCTTTTGTTCTATTCTCTCTCCTTTGACCTGTCCCTCCTCAAAATTGTTTTGTTTCTGACTACTCCTTGCCTCAGTCTGCCCTCCCTTCTATCATTCCCTTCTCTTATTCCCTTCCCCTTCTACTTTCCTGTAGAGTCAGATAGATTTTGATACCCCATTGCCTATGTATCTTATTCTCTCCTTGAGCCAATTCTGATGAGAGTAAGGCTCACTAATTCTCCCTCCCCTTCTCCTCTTCAGCTCCATTGTAAAAGCTTTTTCTTGCCTCTTTTATGTGAGGTAATTTACCCCATTCTACCTCTCCCTTTCTCTTTATCCCACCACATTCCTTTCTCACCCCTTAATTTTTTTTTAGATACAATCCCTTAATATTAAACTCATGTCTGTGCCCTCCGTCCATATATACTCCTTCTAACTATCCTAATAATGAGAAAGGTCTTATAAGTTACAAATATCATCTTCCCATGTAGGAATATAAACAGTTTAAACTTATTAAGTCACTTATGATTTCCCTTTCCTGTTTATCTTTTCATGCTTCTCTTGAGTCTTATATTGGAAAGTCAAATTTTCTATTCAGCTCTGGTTTTTTCATCAAGAATACTTGAAAGGTCTCTATCTCATTGAATTTCCATTTTTCCTTTGAAGGATTATACTTTGTTTTGCTGGGTAGGTTATTCTTGTTAGTAATCCTAGCTCCTTTGCCCTCTGGAACAGTATATTCCAAGCCTTACGATCCTTTAATGTAGAAGCTGCTAAATCTTGTGTTATACTGACTCTGGTTCCACAATACTTGAATTGTTTTTTCTGGCTGCTTGCAATATTTTCTCCTTGACCTGAGAACTCTGGAATTCAGTTATAATATTCCTTGGAGTTTTCCTTTTGAGATCTCTTTCAAGAGGTGATCAATGGATTCTTTCAATTTCTATTTTACCCTTTGGTTCTAGAATATCAGGGCAGTTTTCCCTGATAATTTCTTGAAAGATGACGTCTATGCTCTTTTTTTTTATCATGTCATTTAGGTAGCCCAATAATTTTGAAATTATCTCTCCTGGATCTATTTTTCAGATCAGTTGTTTTTCCAAGGAGTTATTTCACATTGTCTTCTATTTTTTTCATTCTTTTGGCTTTTTTTTACTGCTTCTTTGTTTCTCATGAACTCATTAGCTTCCATTTGGTTCATTGTAATTTTTAAGGAATTACAGTGGAACCTTTGTTTACACGTAACCTGGTTTACGTATGCTTGCCTGGGCAAGGAAAAATTTTTCACAAAATTTGTCTTGCAGAATGAAAAAAAATATTCGCGGTATGAACATCACGTTTGGACTTCAAAAAAAAATCAGTGAGCCAAAACATGAAAGTGATTCTATAAAATGAAAAATAAATGAAGGCAATAGTGTTGGTCTTATTTTTAGCGAAAGTAGCATAAGAGAGAACACTCCTGATGTTGAAATCCCCAATGTTCTCATGGAAGGAGATTCTCCTTCCAATCAATAACCCTGGCCTGGACCAGGGGATATGGTGTGGAGAGCTTGATGTCCAATGTGGGGGGCTACATTCACCCACTCTGAATGTATTTATTCCTGATTCAAAATACCAAGTTAGCTTAGACCCAAGGTGGGGGAAGACAACCTGCTTGAACATTTTGCTGCTGCTGCTTTGAAAAGGATACCCTGCCCAGTTTGCATCCCCACCCCCTCCCACTAGTTTGTGGGCCCCAACCCTGTCCCCTATTTGTGGCCCTGTCCCCTACCATTTTTGTGGGCCCTTCCTCCCTGCTCATGGGCCATGGGCTGGGCCCTCTTGTCGCTCTGGTCCCCTCCACTTCCTGCCAGCTGAGTTGAGGAGGGAGCCCCCCATCCCTGCTGCTGCCCTGCTTGTCCATATGACCTGGTCTTCCAGTCCAGCCCATGCCCATCAGTGCCTCCTCTTCACCCAGCACCCAGACTGGCTTGGTGCTCCGAGGTGTCATGGCCGAGTAAAGAGAACAGATGTGGGGTGTGAGAATTTGGGTTTTTTCTTCCCTTTGTTACTTTAGAGACCAAAAAATGGGTGCTTGGAGCCAGGTGATTCTCACTGGTTTAAATGTGTAAAGATCTCAAATAAATCTACAGGTCAGTCATAGCCTTGAAAATTTTTTTTTTATTTTCAGTTTATATTGTGTGCTAATCATTGCTATTGTATTTCAGGTGCATTAGAGACAAAAAACTTACTTAAAATTATAAATAATTATTTTTATATGAATACTTTTGGGGATGTGGTACTGCTCATCTGACTTTATATTATTTCCTATGGAAAAATTCTCTTTGCTATACAAACAAATTACATGACAAACAGAATCTTGGAATGAATTAAATTAATAAAACAAGGTTCCACTGTATTTTCTTCAATGAGCTTTTGGACCTCCTTTTCCATTTGGCGTATTCTGCTCTTTTCTTCATTGGCTTTATGGACTTCTTTTGCCATTTGGCCTAGTCTGTGTTTTTTTTTAAGATGTTATTTTCTTCAGTATTTTTTTGTGTCTCCTTCACCAAACTGTTGACTCTTTTCTCATGATTTTCTTGCATTACTCTCATTTCCCTTCCCAATTTTCCTCTACTTCTCTTTCTTGATTTTCAAAATCCTTTTTGAGCCCTTCCACTGTCTAAGACCAATTCTTATTTTTCTTGCAGCCTTTGGATGCAGGAGCTTTGACTTTGCTATCTTCTTCTCAAGGTGTGTTTTGATCTTCCTTGTCACCACAATGAATTTCTAAAGTCAGAGTTTTTTCCATTGTCTGCTCATTTCCCCAGTCTATTACTTGACTTTCAATTGTTTGTTAAAGTAGGTCTCTGGAGGGTTCAATGTCTCAAGCTTTAGGGGTTTTGTGCATCTATTTTCAGAGATCCTTCTAAGAACCTGTAAGTTTTCAGTTCTTCCAAGGTGCTATGATCTCAGGAGGGGACTTGTCTACTCTCCTGGCCTGCGCTCTGGTCTGTGAGTGACTGCAAGCACTCTTTTTTTGCCCTGGAACTGTGAGGAGGGTCCCCCCTCCATTGCTGCCATAAGCTCTTCTATGCTAGTGCTTCTCCTTGCCCTGGGACTGCCAACCAGAACTGGGACCTCTTTCTGATAATGGGCAAAGCAACAGAGTCCTGCCTCAGTGCTAGCAAAGACACTGCTATAAACTCCCTCTGATCAGTTGTTCAACTCCCTTACTGTCTGTGTTCTGGGAGTCCTGGAAGCAGCCTCTGCTGCTACCACTGTGGATTCAGTTACTCTCAAGGTCTGCTCCTAGTATGCTGGGGACAGAATGTGTAGGCAGGGCCTATGCTGGCCTGTGCTACACTCCCACCCTGGCGCTACAGACCCTTCCTGCTGAACTTCTAAGTTGTCCCTGGTGTCTGTGGGGAGAGAGGTCCAGAAACAGACATAGCTACTAGGAACTCAGTTGCTCCAAAGCCTGCTCTGGGCACACTGGAGCCCAGTCTATACTCGTGCGGCCTGTGCTGGACTGCACTCTTCTCTGTCTGGTGCAACAGACCTTTCCTGATAACCTTGTAAGTTGTCTTAGGCTGGAATTCTGTTTTACTATATCTTTTTTTCTGATGCTCTACAATTTGTTTAGAGTCATTCTCTAAAGGTATTTGGAGGTATTTAGAGGAGAGCTCAGGCTAGTCCCTGCCTTTATTCTGCCATCATGGCTCATGTCCAAGGGCCTGTCTTTCTTTTGCTCATCTTTGTATCCTCAGTGCTTGGCACTGTGCCTGGCACACGTTAAGGGCTAAAGAAATGCTTGCTAACTGCCAAGTGTAGTGATACATGTCTACAATCCCTGCTACTGGGGGAGGCTGAGGCTGGTGGATCCCTTGAGTTCAGGGGGTTTGAACTATAATAGGGTAAAGTCAATGAGCTGTACACACTGAGCCTGGCACAATTTTGGTAGGCTTTTAGCAGCAGAGAAGGCCACCAGGGTGGTTAAAATGGGCCAGATTGGAAAAGAGGACTAGGTCTTAGATTCCATGTTGATCATTTGGCATCTGACCCATGAGTGGCCACTGCACTTCTACCCTGAGATAGGAAGACACGGTTTAAAAAAAAATGAAAGAAACCAAACAAAAAAGCCCCAGACTTCTTGATTTGACCTTGGATAAATCTCATAATTTCTCTCGGCCTGAGTTTCCTTGTCTGTCAAATGAGGGTGATAATAACACCTACATCACAGTATTATTTTGAGGATCATCTGAGATGGCATCTGCAAAGTGATTTGCAAACGTTTAAAGTACATTCACTCAATAAACATTGATTAAGCACATAGTATATGCTAGGCTGGGGATACAAAAGGATTCAAAAGACAGTTCTTACCCACAAGGATATTATAATTTGCAAACAAATATACACAGACCAAGCCAGATACAGGATAAATAGTAAATAATTAAGAGAAGGAAAGCACTGGATTTAAAAGGTGTTAAAAAAGGCTTCCTCCAGAATGTGGGATGTGAATTGGAACATAAATGTAGCCACTGAGGTCAGTTGTTGGAGTGGAGGAGAGAGAGTATTCCAGGCATGGGAATTAGAGAAAATACTGGGGGCTGAAATGTGGAATCTGTTTTGTGGATAAGCCTGGAGGCCCATGTCACCAGACTGAAGAGCACATGTAGGGGATTAAGGTGTAAGAAGACTAGAGAGGTAGGAGGGGGCTTGGTGATGAATGGCTTTGAATGCCAAACACAACATTTTGTATTTGCTCCTGGTGTGAATAAGAAGCTACAGGAGTTTGTTGAGGGGGCCAGGAAGAGGAGGAAATGACACGAATAGACCTGAGTTTTGGGAAAATCACTTTTGTGGCTGAAAAGAGAATAGTTTGGAGTGGAGAGAGACCTAGCAGCAGTGACTGCAGTAATCCTGGGGGAAGGTTATAAGGACCTGCAGTAGGGTGGTGGCAGTGTCAGAGAAGAGAAGGGACATATTTGGAGAGATGTTGCATAGGCTGATTAGACCTGGATAACAGCTTGGGTACGGGGGGCACTGAGAGACAGTGCAGAACCCAGGATGACTCCCATGTAGTGAGCCTGAGGGAATGGGAGGATGGTGTTTTCTTCTACAATAATAGGGAAGGTAGGAGGGGGAAGGTTTAAGGGGAAGATAATAAATACTGTTTTGGACATCATGAGTTCATGCTGTCTACAGGAATCCACTGTGAGATGACCAAAGAGCTGCTGTCTATCATTAGGAAAATAAAGGACCTTCCAGGGCTCTGCTGGCTTTTACTTTCCTCCTCTGCCCTCTGCTCCCACTGCACCCTCTTGCACCTGCTCCCTCACTACTACTCAGTCATTCACAAACCTTCCTTTACTGTGGCCCTCTCTTTTTCATGTAGTACATCTAGCACATATGAAAATCTAACTTTCCAGAAAAGCCCACAACCCTGGACAATGTCCATGATATTTTGTCCTGTTTCTTTCAGGTTCCCTGACACACAGTCCAGTAGGAGCTGGCATCCTGCTTGTTCTTCACTGTCTTTCAGATCTATTCTCTGTCATCATGGCTCAGCAATCTTTCTTCTTTGGAGGTTCAAGCCAAATGTCCATGTCACATTGTCCACACTCCTGCTCATGTGATCTACTGACTTCTAAGTCTTTCTCTCCCCTTTCTGAAAGAGTTCAGAACCTGGTTCACAAGCATTGTCTCCAACCCAATCCATGCTTTCATACTTGGGGTCTTTAAGGTACGTGCTAATGTCGCCTCCAACACCATCACCTACCAGTTCATCAACATTAAAAACTCCCATGACCTACTAACTCTTTTCTTTCCTTTTTCCCTCATTTTTTTCTCCCCAGACTCCCACCTGCATGGTCATACTTTAGGCTCTGAAACCACCCATAATTGTGCCTCCATCAAGATTCAGAGCTCTGGTTCTCTGATCATGATGGACTGAGTTTGGAGAAGGGATTACCAAAGCACCAAAGGTATTATGGGGTAGAAGACATCATTCATCATTCTCCCCCCACCAGGATGCCAGTGCCTTGGGCTGGGGGTTAGTGACCAGTGAAACTTAAGAAGCGTGAAAGGGGAAAACCTTGGGGGAAAAGGCTAAGTTCCTTTGAATGGATCTAAGAGGAGCCAGTACCTTGGGAGCTGGTCTACAGTTGTAGAGGCCCAAGGCCCAGGCCTAGATATTTCATACCCTCTGAGGGTTGGGTACCTTGTCCTGAAGCTGGAACCTCCTTTATCCTACAACTTTCCTTTTTCACCCTCAAAAAGACTCACAAAAAGAGAGGCTTCTCTTGGCAGAGTCCTGGATCTGGGATTCCTAGCAGAACAAGGACAGGAGTCCCAGGGCTCTGTACTTACCCGTCACAGACAATGTGGTGCCCCCACCAGATTTAATCTCTGTGTCAGTAGTTCCCCTTTTGAACTTCACACAGTAATAGGTGCCACTGTCCTCTGGAGTGATGTTGCTGATACTGATGGAGTAGTCTGTGATGCTGCTAAATGGGGCTATTTTCTTTATCCGGGGGTAGGTGCCTCCTTTGAAATTGCAAATTTCCTGTCTCTGGGGCCCTTTCCCCTTGAACCATATCACTGGTCCTGGTGGTGAAGCCCCAGGTATTGTGCAGTTCAGGGTGACTGTCTCTCCCTCTGCCACAGACATGGGATCCTTAGGCTGCAGCACGGGGAACTCTTCCTGGCCGCTGGCTCCTACAAGGAAATACAGGTTTTAGAGTCGTATTCCTTCCCTGACCCTCCCAGAATTTTGACCTGGGCTAGTTTGGGTAATATGTGAGGCATCCAAATTCTGGGTCTGGGGAGGAGAACTGAGAGGGAATCTGGAGAAGGCCTGTAACTCTGGAACCAGAGATGGTGTCAGGCAAGACATGGGAGCTCAGGTTAAGCACCCACCACCTGCCATGTGGGGCCTGTCCTCTTCCCTCCTCCAACACCCATCCCCCTCCCAGTTAATGCCAAAAGGCTTTGTGCTTATTTTAGGCACATTTTGTATTGTTTTCATGTGTCTGTATTGTTTCCTCCATAGCAGTGGGAGCACCTTTGGGGTAACAGCTCTTCTTTTTCCTTTGCCTGTGAGGTACACAGTCAGCGCATAATGAAGACCTATTGTTTGATGCTCTTCTTTGACCAACAAGCACTGGACATGGCATTGTGTAAGACCTGGCTTCAAATCCAGCCTGCAATATTCACGGTGTAACACTTGGAAGTCCCTCGCTCTCCTTCCTCCTCAGGAAAATGAGGCTAATAAGATTTCTAGTACTGACCTCAAAATGACAATGTGAAGATCCAATGAGAAAATCATATAGGCTCTTAAAGTGCTATGAATACGTGGCAGTCCTAATTATTCTTTTTCCCTGTTTTTATCATTATTTGAGAATTCCTCTCATTTCAGATAGAGACCAGCATAAGTCACCCTCCTATTTTTCTTTTATTTTTCATATTCTAAGAACTATTGCCCAGGTAGTTAAAATAACTACTTCTCATGACTGAATAAAAGCATCCAAAGGGAAACTCATCTTTGGTTACCTGCCACTGAATGGCATCCTCTGTTAGAGCACTATTCTAGGAGCAGACAGGGTCCTCCAGATGATACACACCTCAAGCTGCCTCACACAATTTCGGTCCACACTTCGAGGCCTCTGATTATTTGTTTCATATTGGAATGGACCTTCACTACATCTCTATACAACTCACAAGGCAATTGCCCCAAGAGATTTTCTCATCTTTTTGTAATAATCATCTCTTTCGGTAACTGATAATATGAATAGTCCATATCTCTGCCAATGTACTTACAACAAGATTCCAGTTCTGTTGGGGTTGGATAATGTTGAGGGCCTCCCCATCCTGCACTAACCTGATATGATTCCTCTAGATATTATAGGGGACTCTGGAGTCACTCCACATCATGCCAGCCTGGTCACAGAAGTACCAGGTTGAAAACCTGCAAATGCCCAAGAGGAGAATCAGGGAGGCTTGGTTATGTTCAGTCATTTCACTAATGTTCCACCCTTCATGACTCCAGTTGGGGTTTTCTTAGCAAAGGTACTGGAGTGGTTTGCCATTTCTTTCTCTAGTGGATCCATTTTGTCAGGCAATCTGAGTTGACTTTCCCAGGGTCACAGAGCTAGGCACATCTGAAGCTGGATTTGAACTCAGGTCTTCCTGACTCTGGGGCCAGTCTTCTATCCACTGAGCCATGAGCCGCCTCTTTCAGTGAGACTAGAGAGGGTCTAAGTAGATGGGAGCGAGCACAATGATGAACATCCAGTGTAGACTCAGTTTCACTATACCACACTTCCTCTCTATGCCTCTATTGATGCAGAACATTCAAAGGCTTCCAAGTCACTTGTGGAAAGTTCCAGAATTACTAACAGTGGGGGTATCCTGTCATATCAGAAGGACCACTAAACTTGGATCAAGAAGACCAGCGTTTGAATGACAGATGTGTTACTTCCCATCTACGTAACCATAAACACAATTTTTCTGAGTCTCATTTTCCCTATCTGAGAAATGGAGAAAATGCTACTTGGACTTTCTGTCTCACTGTGCTCCTGAGAGAAAACCATCCTACAAAGAGTAACATCTAGAGAAAGAACAGCTATATGTTGACAAATCTCTTCTACTCCTTTTCGGTACTTGCCTGTCCCTGCAGGCCCGTGGGGTAACAGCATTCCTAGACAACTACCCTGTCCATAATGGTCTGTCCAGATATTTCAAGAACCTCTGGATGCTTCCCTCTTCTGCGCTGGGGTTCCCCACTCACCAGAGACACCAAGGAGCAGAACCAGCAGCAGAGAAGGCAGAGAGGAACCAAGTAGGTAGAGAAGGCTGGACATTTCGACGGTTCTTTGGGGCTTCCTCTCTGTGAGTGCCTCTTTGCCAGCCTCAATTCATAGAATGGACAGTGGATCTTCTGCAGGGAGAAATTGGAGTCAAACACATCTGCCTCTGCTCGTTGGGTAAATAGCTGTGGTTAAAGGGAAACTTCTCGGCTGAGAAATGGGAAGTGGGAGGGATTTCGCTCATTGTTTCAGTGAATGGTAATAATAGTATACTTTTTACGCAATTAGATATATCACTCCATGTTAAAAAATCATGCAGTGGCTCCCTGTTCCCTAGGGAGAAAACATTCGCTCCCTAACTTGACATCTAAAGGCATCTATAAGTCTGTCTAGTATGTTTTTGTTGTTCAGTAATTACAGTCGTGTCTGACCCTTTGCGATCCCATTTGGGATTTTCTTGGCAAAGATACTAGTGTGGTTTGCCATTTCCTTCTCCAGTTCATTTTACAGATGAGGAAACTGAGGCAAACAGAGTTAAGTGAATTCCCCAGAGTCACACAGGTAGCAAGTGTCTGAGGCTGGATTTGAACTTAGGTCTTTCTGACTCCAGGCTCAAAGCTCTATCCATTGAGCCACCTAGTTGCCTCATGTAGTGTGTTAGTGGAATACAGATCATAACATAGAGGATTCCAACTCTATCAGAAGGACTCGCAATATTTTGAACTTTGTATGCTCAGGATGTATTACCTAAAGTAGGTAAATAAAGCATATTTGTTAAATTGAATTCAATTAAAAACTATCACCTGATTTCTATGAAGTTTCACTGCCTAGAGTTAATGAAAGAGGTGAAGGGTGATGGAAAAGAAAGGATTGTAGACACCTCAGGCATGGTCCTCTCACCATCCATATGAGAGGACTTTGACCCAGGAATCTAGGACACTGTGGAGAGCAGAGAAAATTGGAGTCATGGAATGAGGATTGTCAAGAACATTGAGGTTGACAAAGAGGTGAATGGAGACCCAGAGCTCAGAGATTTAGGATAGCAAAGGCCAAAAACTCACTTGGCTTGATTCCGTGCAGGAAACTGGAAAGCCTTCAACAATTTTTCTTGTAACACTTTTTCCTTATGTCTGCTTTGTCTCATGCCCACAAATGCTCTTTCTCACATTCCTATTATTTGGTGTTAAGCTTCTTGAGAGAAGGGATTGTGTCATCTTTCATCTTTGAAGGAGTTCTGCTGCCCTTAAGACAAGTAGCTGTGGGTTGGGGTCAGGGTGGGGTCTTTTCTTCTAACATGGGAGACTGGACATAGGAAGAAAGGCTAATTTCCTAGTATAGTGTTTCCATGATATCTTTGAGTAGTGGCCACAGAAGTAATAGTAGAGAGTCTGATAGTTCCTCACCTGGTTATACAGCAGGGTTCAGGGCTAGGAGAGTGAAGGAGGCTCTTTGTCTAAGTTTGGTTGTTTACTGATTAATTTAGGCTAAGTGAGAGTTGAGAATCCAGGTATCTCAGGGATCAGAGAGCTTGAGGAACATACCTCTTCCTGGTATAGTAACTGCAGGCAAGGGTTGGGTGAAAGGTGGGCACCAAAGGTGGATGAGCAGATGTGAAAAGGGCTCAGCAAGCCCTGATACCAGAGGTGTTAGTCCTCCCAGACCACCCCATGGAACTCCTACCTGAGGCTTCAAGGAGCTATAGAAGGGGCAGCTGCCATGTCCCAGTAAAACCATCATGGCAGATGGTCTAAGCTAGGTTGAGGGTAACCAACAGGCCTCAAACCTATTGGTGAGTAAGGGGAATGTCTAGCATTGTGAAGCATGTGAAAACTTCCCTAGTTGGAATAGGTGGATGAGAATAATTTCTTCCAACAACCATGAAAGTAACTGGAGCAGGTGCTGTGGGGCATTTGAAGTTTGGTCAGACATTGAAGAAGCCAAGGTCATCCACTGTATCCCAGGCCACTGCCAGTCGTCTGACTTTTGATTTGCCATTGGACTTGGATGACTCTGGAAGAGAAGGTGAGGATGACAATTTCGTTCAACCCTGGGGCACTTAAATCCAATTCATGAGCAAATCAAGACATCACTCATGATGGCCCTCTTTGGTCCTCTTTGAAAATGAAAGATGAACAACAATCATAGTTACTCATTGCCTTGTGTGAATAAATGAAGTCTCATTGATTTGAAGCAACCCCATTCTTCTCCCTTTTACTGTAAGTATGAAGGATAAAAGATTATAAAAATATAAAGGACTTCAGAGACTGGAGCATCCAACCACTTCAATGGAGGAAACACAGGCTGAGAGAAGTGAAATGAACTAGACCAAAGTAACATAGATAGTAAATAGCAGAGCAAATACTCAAGTTCAAATCCTCTGAATCCAAAGGCACTCAGTGAAACTTCCAGTATGCAGTGTAGCCTCTCCCTCTGTGCCTCCTCCCTGTGAATCTGGAACTGTGAATTTTGATTCTTATCAGAGAAGGTGACCTTGGGAAGAGGTGTCCCAAGAGAAAGAAGGCAAGGAGCTTTCGTTACTGGCATCTCATTGGCCTTTACCATGACCCTCCATGTTGACATTATAACTTTCTGCAGCTCTAGTTTTACGATGTCTCACATTTAATACCTGTAATACAAGTCATTTTCAGTTGTGTAGTATTCTTTGTGACCCCTTTTGGAGTTTTCTTGGTAAAGATACTGGAGTAATTTACCATTTCCTTCTGCAGCTCATTTTACAGATGTGGAACTGAGGCAAAAAGGGTTAAGTGCCTTTGCCCAGAGTCACACAGTTAGGAAGTGTCTGAGGGCAATTTTCCCTCATTCCAGCTACTTATGAAATTTTCTCAAATTTACCTCCATGACATTTGTTGCTACCCATCCCCCTCTTTCCATTGGCATGGCCATCACTCTACTCCAAGCCGACATCACACCTCACCAGAGCTATAGGAATAGCACCTTCATTAGTCTTCCTGTTTCCAAATGGGAGGGAGGAGGCCTCACTGCCAGTGTCCTTTCCCATGCAGCCTCGATCCCCTTTGCACCACAGCTCTTCTCAAGTTTCAGTTGTTTCCTTTTCCCATCAGTTTCCTTCTCGGCACTTTCCCTCCCTATACTTCTCCCTTTACTCCCATAGATGATGATTTTTCTGGGGATCAGATCCCCTTCCCCAGGATCTCTGCATTATAATGTAAAGCCCAGATTTGTTTCTTAAGTCTTTTTTTGATCTGAGGTTCCATCAGTCCCTGACTTTAAGCAGAGGATGCTCCCAGGAATGCAGATGGACCTGCTTTCCCTGCTACCTCAAAAGTGGTTCCTCTCCAGTGTGTTCGATTTCCTCTCTCCCTCAGTGTCTTCTCGCTGCACCTCCTGCCTACTCCATCAATTTCTGAGGGTCTAAGAAATGGAGAAATTAACCAACTTTCTCCCCAAAAGACTCAGAATCTACCCAGATTTTCTTTGAGGCAATTGGATGGGATTATTAAATGATTTGGGCCTTTGTCTCAAAGCACCAAGGATAAAGGAAGGGGAAACCAGAGGGAGACCAGGCCATGAGTCATTGCTGGTGGAAAGTGGAACAAATGTCCCAACTCTTTTCACTCTCTTCTGAAGCTCTTGCTACTTTAATGAATATAAGGGACATAATGGTGAGGGAGCTTTGAAAGCAGTTTCATTATCTCAATTTCATTCAATTCATTTTTTTCTGTTTAAAGAAGCAGAGACTTTGAAATCCTTGTTCCAGCCAGGGTTGCGGGATAGTTTGTGGTGGACATGATAGATAAGAAGTAAGAATTAAAATGGGTTTCCAACTATGAGTCATATGGGTGTTGAAATGAGGGAGTCACAAGAGACAACAGAGAATGGAGGAGTGGAGAGAACAAATAATTCTGCCATTGGAGTCCATGCTGATCATGTCTAATCCATCTTCCCCATGATGTTTGAAGGCAGCTCTCATTTATCCCTCTACCTCTGCTCTTGCCCTTACCAAAAATAGCACCTGTCACTTATATGGCAAGGATTCCAGCATCCTCCTTATCCTCCAAATCCAGCTTGTCTCCTGCCATCAAAGCTACACCCCAGTTTGTCAATGTCATCTTGCAATATGGTGCCTGGAATCTTAGTGCATTGTAAATGGAGCTGGAAATTGTGGCTAAAGCAATCCTGGAAAGCAATGTGGAAGTATGTCCTGAAAGTTATTAACTGGGGATATCTTTTGACCCAGCCATATCACTATCCAGTCTAAATCATCGAAGAGAGCAAAGAAAGTCGAAAAGAATCCCTGTATTAAAATTTGTAGCAGTTATTTTTGTTGTAACAAAGAACTGGAAGCTAAAAAGGTGACCATCAATGAGGGATTGGGTGAAGAAATGATGTTACATGAATGTAATGAAGTATTATTATATCGTAAGAAGTGCTGAAATGGATGGTTCCAGAAAAATTGGAATGCCCCTATGAATTGATGCAGAGTTTGAAAACTACAGGTTCCCAGATTGGAATACTCCACAAGGGAAAGTCATAGAGATACAGAAATGCAGAGCTCCCCTTACACCAAAGACTCTTCCTTTTCTTTCTTTATTCCTTTCCATTAACTTACCATGATTCCAGGGGCCTCACAGTGAAACATGCTATAAAGCTTATGTCAAAAGGTTGATGAAGATTAAGACATACGTATATACATACATATATATATGTATATATATATATATATTTGGATGATGTCAATATGGAAATTATTTTGGCTTGACATTGCATTTTTATTATAAAGATTTTATTCCATCCCTCTCCTAATTATTTTGTGGATGAGTGGCAGGAGATAACATAGTTTTTTTTAAATTAAAAGTAAGTTAAATTTGAAAATAAAGAATGTGGTGCCAAGGACTGAAATTCATATACAAACAGTAGTCTGACCAGGGCAGAAGACTCTGGCAGTGCTTCTTTTGTTTTTCTGGACATTATGCTTCTATTAATATAGCTAAAGATCCTGTTAAATGTGCCACAGCATTCTGTTTATTTTGATTATTTAATTGTTAAAGACTCTTCCTGTAGTAGGAATCACTGTCATCTTTCATTACAGAGCATGAGTGAAGTTGGCAAGATTCCGATCATTGTCTTCAATCCAAGAGATTCTAAGATCTCGAGAGATAATTCCAGTTGTGAAGACTTTAAAAACTACAGAGTTCCCAGTCCAGGCCCTTGCACAAGAGAAAGCCACATAGACACAGGGAGGCAGAGGTCCTCCTAGATTAGAGGCTTTTCATTTTCTTTTTTTATTCTTTTTTTGTTGGCTCAGAAATCCTGCTATATTCCAGGATTGGAAGAAGTAATAAAGCCTAGGGCCTCTAGTGTCTTTTGTTTAAATTTTATTTTATTTTAGACTCAAGGGCCAGAATACAAATACAGAACAGAGAAAAGGAACAAAACACATCACAAACTTAAATATTAAAACTTAAATACAAAGTAAGAAAGGAAAAAAATCATGTCATGTGCATAGCAGAACGTGAGAGGATTCAAAATATATAAAAATAAGTTTTCATTTCAAGAAAGCCTATATGATAAATAATACATGTTGTGTTGAGAATTGTCTATCTTTTCTTTGCTTCCTTAAGAGTTTTCTTTTGGTATCTGCTGTGTACTTTTTTACTTTGTTCCTTTCTCCCCCTCCCCCTCCCCTACCCCCAAAGGCTTCAATGAAGTTTAAATGTTTCTCTACAGCTATAGATATATGCATACATGTACATATATATATATACATACATACATATATAGACATATACTTTCCCCAAAATACTCTATTCCTGATCTTTATTTTTATATTTGTGCATATATCTTGTTTCCTATCCCCCCTGATTCCTCTGCTTTACTTCTACCAACTACCTTGCCCTCCTATTGCTTGCCTACCCTCCTCCAAGGATCCCTCCCCTATCCTCCCATCCCCATAAAACTAAACACCCTTCTATACCCCCTTTTACCTATTCCCTCATTCTCCCCTCTAAAAATCCCTCTCTTGAACTCCCCCCTCACTATAAGCCTACCATTTTATTTCTTCTAAATTTAGAAGACTCTTATACTCTTCTAAATATATATGTATTATTCCCTCTTAAACCCATTCCTGATGAAAGCAGGTTACCAGAACTACCAGCCCTCCTCTCCCATCTGAATCCCCTGTATCCTTTCTTCCTCTTGCACCTCTTTTGTATAAAATAGTTACTCTTTTTAGCTGTTTCTAAATGGTTTTACTTGTTAAATTTATATCATAGTCAGGTTTACACCCCTTATCACTGATGTATCTATGGCATCTCTCAGAGCATTCTCAGTATCTTCATTGCTCAAATCAGGAGGCAGTACTCTTTTTTAAAAATATATTTTATTTTTCCCCAATTACATGTTACAATGATTTTTAACATTTGTTTTTTTGGCAACATTTTGAGTTCCAAATTCTTTCCCTCTCTCCTTCCCTCCTACACCTCTACCCTGAGATGCTAAACAATCATTTATAGGTTATACATGTGCAATCATGTAAAACACTTCCTTATCAGCCATTTTGTACAAGCAGATTTGAATAAAAGAAGAATGAAACAAAGAAAATGAAAAATAGCATGCTTCAGTCTGTATTCAAACAATATCAGTTCTTTCTTTGGAGGCGGATGGTATGCTTCTTCATTAGTCCTTTGTGATTACCTGGATTCATTGTATTGCTGAGAATAGCCAAGTCACTCATAGTTCTTCATTGTACAATATTCCTGTTACTGTGTACAGTGTACTTCTGGTTCTGCTCACTTCACTTTGCATCAATTCATGTAGATCTTTGCAAGTTTTTCTGAAATCATCCTGCTTTTCATTTCTTATAGTACAATAATATTCCACCACAATCATATATCACAATTTGTTTAGCTATTCTCCAATTGATGGGTATCTTTTTGATTGCAAATTTTTAGCCACCACAAAAAGAACCACTGTAAAGGTTTTTGTATAAATGAGATTTTTCCCTTCTAGAAAAATATCTTTGGGATATAGACCTAGAAGTGGTATTGCTTGATAAAAGGGTATGCAGTTTTATAGCACTTCGGGCATAGTTCCAAATTGCTCACTATAATGTTTGAATCAGTTCACAGATCCAACAGTGCATTAGTGTCCCAGTTTTCCCAAATCTCTACCAATATCCATCGTTTTCTGTTTTTGTCACATTAGTCAATCTTCAAGGTATGAGGTGGTACCTCACAGTTGTTTTAATTTGCATTTCTCTAATCAATAGTGATTTAGAGAATTTTTGCTATGACTATAGATAACTTTTATTTCTTTGTCTGAAAAATGCCTCTTTATATCTTTTCACCATTTTTCATTTTGCATTTTTTATAAATTTGACACACTTATCTTTATATATAGAGAGAAATGCAGCCTTCTTCGGAGATACTTGCTCTAAAAATTTTTCTCTGTTTTCTCCTTACCTTTTAATTTTGGTAGCATTGCTTTTGTTTGTGCAAAAAAAGTTTAATTATATATAGTCAAGATTATCTATTTTACATTTTCTCATGCTTCCTATATTTTCTTTGGTCCTAAATTCTTTTCTTATCCATAGATTTTGCAAATAATCTATTCCATGCTCTCCAGATCATTTAATATCATTTTCTTAGGAAATCACCCTTTATGTATAAATCATGTAACCATTTTGACCTTATTTTGGTATAAGGTAGGAGATCTTGGTCTATGCCTAGTTTCTTCCATACAGTTTTCCAGGTTTCCTAACAGGTTTTTTTTTTTAGCCTTCAGAGGTTTTTATTTTTTTTTAAATTTATTTAATATATTTAGTTTTCAGCATTGATTTTCACAAAAGTTTGAATTACAAATTTTTTCCCCATTTCTACCCTCCCCCCACTCCAAAATGGCATCTATTCAAGTTGCCCTGTTCCCCAGTCAGCCCTCCCATCTGTCACCCCACTCCCCTCCCATCCCCCTTTCCCTTCTCTTGTAGGGCAAGATATATTTCTATGCCCCATTGCCTGTGTATTTTATCTCCTAGTTGCATGCAAAAACTTCTTTTTGTTGTTGTTTTTGAACGTCTGTTTTTAAAACTTTGAGTTCCAAATTCTCTCCCCTCTTCCCTCCCCACCAACCCTCCCTAAGAAGGCAAGCAATTCAACATAGGCCACATGCGTATCATTATGTAAAACCTTTCCACAATACTCATGTTGTAAAAGATTAACCATGTTTTGCTCCTTCCTAACATATCCGCCTTTATTGAATTTTCTCCCTTGACCCTGTCCCTTTTCAGAAGTGTTTGTTTTTGTTTACCTCCTCCTCCCGTCTGCCCTCCCTTCTATCATTCCCCCTTTTTTATCTTCTTCCTCCTTCTTTGCTGTGGGGTAAGATACCCAATTGAGTGTGTATAGTATTCCCTCCTCAGGTCAAATCCGATGAGAGAAAGATTTACTCATTCCCCCTCACCTGCCCCTCTTCCCTTCCTACAGAACCACTTTTTCTTATGTGAGATAATTTACCCCATTCTATCTCTCCCTTTCTCCCTCTCTAAGTATATTCCTCTCTTATCCCTTAAATTGATTTTATTTTTTTAGATATCATCCCTTCATATTCAACTCACCCTGTGCCCTTTGTGTGTATATGTATATACCTACATATATACATACATAGACACACATATGTATATATATGTATACACACACACACACACACACATACTATATACTATATATATATATATATATATGTATATTCCTTTCAGCCACTATGATATTGAGGTCTCATGAATCATACACAGCATCTTTCCATGTAGGAATGTAAACAAAACAGTTCAACCTTAGTAAGTCCCTTATGATTTCTCTTTCTTGTTTACCTTTTCATGCTTCTCTTGATTATTGTGTTTGAAAGTCAAATTTTCTATTCAACTCTGGTCTTTTCACTGAGAAAGCTTGAAAGTCCTCTATTTTATTGAAAATCCATATTTTGCCTTGGAGCATGATACTCGGTTTTGCTGGGTAGGTGATTCTTGGTTTTAATCCTAGCTCCATTGACCTCCAGAATATTGTATTCCAAGCCCTTCGGTCCCTTAATGTGGAAGCTGCCAGATCCTGTGTTATCCTGATTGTTTTTCCACAATATTCAAATTGTTTCTTTCTGGCTGCTTGCAATATTTTCTCCTTGACCTGGGAGCTCTGGAATTTGGCGACAATGTTCCTAGGAGTTTTCTTTTTGGGATCTATTTGAGGAGGTGATCGATGGATTCTTTCAATTTCTATTTTGCCCCGTGGCTCTAGAATATCAGGGCAGTTCTCCTTGATAATTTCTTGAAAGATGATATCTAGGCTCTTTTTTTGATCATGGCTTTCAGGTAGTCCAATAATTTTTAAATTATCTCTCCTGAATCTATTTTCTAGGTCAGTGGTTTTTCTAATGAGATATTTCACATTGTCTTCCATTTTTTGATTCCTTTGGTTCTGTTTTATAATATCTTGATTTCTCATCAAGTCACTAGCTTCCACTTGCTGCAATCTAATTTTTAAGGTAGTATTTTCTTCAGTGGTTTTTTGGACCTCCTTTTCCATTTGGGTAATTCTACCTTTCAAGGCATTCTTCTCCTCATTGGCTTTTTGGAACTCTTGCCATTTGAGTTAGTCTATTTTTTAAAGTGTTGTTTTATTCAATATTTTTTTCAGCATTTTTTGGGTCTCTTTTAGCAAGTCATTGACTTGTTTTTCATGGTTTTCTTGCATCAGTCTCATTTCTCTTCCCAATTTTTCCTCTACTTCTCTAACTTGCTTTTCCAACTCCTTTTTGAGCTCTTCCATGGCCTGAGACCAGTTCATGTTTTTCTTGGAGGTTTTTGATGTGGGCTCTCTGACTTTGTTGACTTTTTCTGGCTGTATGTTTTGGTCTTCTTTGTCACCAAAGAAAGATTCCAAAGTCTGAATCTGGATCTGAATCTGTTTTTGCTGCCTGGCCATGTTCCCAGCCAACTTACGCGAGCCTTGAGTTTTTCATTGGGGTATGACTGCTTGTAGAATAGAGAGTACTTTGTTCCAAGATTGAGGGGATGGGCTGTTGTTTTCAGATCTGTTTCTATACAGCAATCTCTGCCACACCAGCACTCCTCCGCCCCCAAGAACCACCAACCTGGACCTCAATTCAGATCTTAAGCAGACTCTGCACTCCTGCTGTGATCTGCCACTTAATTCCTCCCACCACGTGGGCCTGGGGCCAGAAGCAACTGCAGCTGTAGTTCTGTAGCTGCACCTCCCCCACTGCCCCTGGGGCAGTGGCCAAACCATTAACTCTGTCCCCGGCAGCTTTTCCCACTAACTTTCTCTGTTGTCTTTGGTGTTTGTGGGTTGAGAAGTCTGGTAACTGCCACAACTCACTGATTCAGGGTACTAGGGCCTGTTCTGCCTGGCTACCTCTGGCTGGTCCTGCTGCCTCCCAGGCTGAGCTCTGCTCCCCTCCACTCCATGTGTGATAGACCTCATCCAGCGACCATCCAGTCTGTTCTGGGCTGGATCCCTGCTTCCCTCTGCTATTTTGTGGGTTCTACAGTTCTAGAATTTGTTCAGAGCCATTTTTATAGGTTTTTGGAGGGATGTGGTGGGGAGCTCATGCAAGTCCCTGCTTTCCAGCCGCCATCTTGGCTCCACCCCCCTTTCCTAACAGTTTTTGTGAAATAATGTGTTTGTTCCAAAAGCTTGCATCTTTGGGTTTCTCATAAACTAGATTACTATGGTCATTTGCTATAACGTAATGTGTACCTAATGTATTCCACTAATCCGCTACTCTATTTCTTAGTCTTTCCAGATTATTTTGATAATTAACTTCTTTATAGTACAGTTTGAGATCTAGTATGGTGTATCAGGAAGGCAATAAACACAACATCAACAATAATCATGAATATGCCTATGTAGTTATGTATCACAAAGTATGAGAAACTCTCCATAAAGAAGGTAAAAGATATAACATTTATTCAGACACCAGAGAACCATATCCCATAACCAAATTTTCAGCTCCCACAGCCAGTTAGCCCATTTATCATAATAGCAAGGAACTTAAAACACCATATCACAACATGGAGCCTCACCATCCCAAAACCTCACTGACCCCTGCTAGGATCTTCCTCAAAACAAACTCACAGTACAGCTAAGTCAGCCTGTTCAGTTCTAACAATCACAATGGTGGCCATTAGCAGCATTAGCAGCCATAACTGTTCTCTCCCTCTCCCTCCCTCTCTCCCTCTCTCTCTCTCTCTCTCTCTCTCTCTCTCTCTCTCTCTCTCTCCATTTCCTGTGATACAACTTCCTTTTCCTGTCAGGAAGCTCCTGCCACCACACGTGACTTAAGCTTCCTCTGATGTAAGCAGGTCACATAGGCTATTAATGGGTGGGAAAGATCTTCAAATCTAAATTGCCACTACATGTGGCTACACTACTTTCCTTCACATTTTTTTCATTGATTCTCTTGAAATCTTTGACCTTTTACTCTTCCAGATGAATTTTATTATTTTTTCTAGCTCTACAAAATAATTTTCTTGATATTTTATTGCTATAGAACTGAGTAAATAGACTAATTTAGGTAGAATTGTCATTTTTATTATATTGGCTCAGCCTCCCCATGAACACTTGATATTTTCCAGTTGTTAATATCTGACTTTATTTGTGTGAAAGGTGTTTTGTAATTGTGTTCATATAGTTATAATATGATATGCCAGAAGGCAAAGGAGTTAGGATTATAACCAAGAATTATCTATCCATCAAATCTGAATATAATCTTTCAGGGGGAAAATGGATATTTAAGGAAATAGAGGAATTTTAAGCATTCCTTATTAAAAGATGAGAGCTGAATAAAAAATTTAATCTCCAAAAACATGACTCAAGGGAAACAAAAAAAAAACAAGAAAAAGAAAACATAAAAGATACAATATGGCAAGATAATATTTTTAACTCTTAAAAACTTTAGTACTATAAGAACAATTAAAAGGAGTATACATAGACAGATTATGTGACTATCAGGTGACTTTGATGGGATAATCACGAAAAAACCAAATAAAGTGGTGAGAAAGAAGATTACACTGGAAGAAGAATGGGGTTATAAAATGAGGTAAATTATCTCACATAAAAGAGGGATGAAAGAGCTATTATAATGGAGGGGAAGATGGGGGTGGGACTTGGTGTGAAAAGTTGAAAACTTACTTTCATCACAGTTGGCTCTAAAGAGGAATAACATACACACTTATTTGAATCCATAAATCTATTTTTCCCTGTGAAAAAGTTAAAAGGGATGGGGATAACAGAACAGGGGGGAGGGAGGACTGATAAAAGGAAATATTAAATGTGGGATGTGATGATAAGAAGTAAAACACTTGTGAGGAGGGACAGGTGGAATGAGAGGGGAGAGAGAGGGAGAGAGAGGGGGAGAGAGAGAGAGAGGGAGGGAGGGAGAGGGAGAGGGAGAGAGAGAGAAGTGAAAATAGCATGCAGGGAAATACTAAGTTAATTATCATAACTACAAATGTGAATAGGATTAATTCACCTACAAAACAGAAGCAGATAGAAGAAGAATGGATTGAAAACCAGAATCCTACAATTTGTTGTTTGTCAGAAACACATTTGAAGTACAGTGACACCCACGGGGTAAGGGTAAGGGCCTAGAGCAGAATCTATTATGCTTCACTGAAGCAAAGAAAGCAGGAGTAGTAATCATGGTCTCAGACAAAGCCAAAGAAAATTTGATCTGATTAAAAGAGACAAGAAAGTAAACTATATCTTGCTGAAAGGTACCATAGACAATGAAGTAGTATCAATACTAAATGTATATGCACTAAATGGACCTAATGTATATGTAAATGTATAATGCACCTAAATTTTTGAAGGAGAAATGGAATGAGTTACAAGAAGAAGTAGACAATAAAACTCTACTAGTGGGTTACCTCAAGTTTCCTCTCTTAAAACTAGAGAAATCTGACTAAAAATAAACAAGAAAGAAGTTAAAGAGGGGAATAAAATTCTGGAAAAATTAGCTATGAGAGTTCTCTGGAGAAAATTGAATGAGAATAGAAAGGAACATACCTTTTGCTCAGCATTATATGGCAGTGACACAAAAATTAATCATGTATTAGGACATAAAAACCACACAACCAAATGTGGAAAAACAAAAATAATAAATGCATCCTTTTCAGTGCATGACGCAATAAAATTACATTCAATAATGAGCAGTGGAAAGAAAAACTAAAATTTAATTGGAAACTAAATAATCTATGCTGAAAAAATAAATGGGTCAAAGAACAAAGCAAAGAAACAATTGCTAATTTCATCAAAGTACAACGAGACAACATACCAAAATTTATGGGATGCAGCCAAAACAGTACTTAGTTATAAATTTATGTCTCCAATTGTTTACATTAATAAAATAGAAAAAGAGCAGATCAATGAACTTGACATGTAAGTAAAAAGAAAAACTAGAAAAGGAACAAATTAAAAATCTCCAATTAAACATCAAATTGGAAATCCTGATAATCTAAGGAGAGATGAATAAAACCGAAAGTAAGAAAACCATTGAACAAATAAATAAAATTAGAAGCTGGTTTTATGAAAAAAGAGTAAAATAGATGAACTATTGGTTAATTTGATTTTAAAAAAGGAAACTAGAAAACCAAGTTACTATTATCAAAAATGAAACAGGTGAATTCACCCAACAAAGAAGAGGAAATTCAAACAATTATTAGGACCTATTTTGCCCAATTGTATGCTAATAAATTTGACAACCTAAATGAAATGGATGAATATCTACAAAATATGTTACCCAGATTAATAGAAGAAGAAATTAAATACTTAAATAACCTAGACTTGGACAAAGAAATTGAATAAGTCGTCAATGAACATCCTAAGAACAAATCACCAAGACCAGATGGAGTTATAAGTGAATTCTACCAAACACTTAAAAAGCAATTAATCCCTACATTAAGTAAAATATTTGGAAAAATAGACAGAAGGAATCCTATAAAATTCCTTTTTGACAAAATATGGTACTGATACCTGAAACAGGGAGAGTCCAAATGGAGTAAGAAAATTACAGACCTATTTCCCTAATGAATCTTGAAGCAAAAATTTTAAATATTATCCTAGCAAGCAGATTACAGTAACTGATATACAGAAGGCTCATACACTATGACCAGGTGAGATTTATACTAGGAATGTAGGGCTTGTGCATTATTAGGAAAATTGTTAGTGTAATTTACTATGTGAATAACAAAACACAGAATTCAATGATTATCTCAATAAATGCAGAAAAAAACCTTTGACAAAATACAGCACCTATTCCTATTAAAAATACCAGAGAGCATAGGAATAAAAGCAGTGTTCCTTAAAATGATAAGCATTATCAATCTAAGCAGGCATTATCTGTAATGGGGATAAGCTTTCCCAATAAGAACAGGGAGGAAGCAAGGATGCCTATTATCATGATTATTATTCAATATTCTATTAGAAATCTTAGCTATAAGCAATAAGAGAAGAAAAAGAAATTGAAGTAACTAGACTAGGCAATGAGGAAACAAAACTGTCACTCTTTGCAGATGAGAGGATGGTATGCTTAGAGAATCTTAGAGAATCAACTAAAAACTACATGAAATAATTAAGAACTTTAGCAAAGTTGCAGGACATAAGATAAATTCACAGAAATCATCAGCATTTCTATACATTACCAACAAAATCCAGCAGCAAGAGATACAAAAAGAAATTCCATTTAAAATAATTGTAGAAAATATAAAATACTTGGGAGCCTACTTGGGAGACAGTACTTTTTGCTGTCTTCTCTATGTAGCCGGGGACAAATATTCTAAAACTTCAGTATCCACACTGCTTACTTTATGTTAAAAAGTGCTCACAGTGTGAGAATAAAAAGAGTAATTATTTAAGCACAGAACTATGCAGAAATTATCTTAAGGCATCTGTCCCAACCTGAAAAGGGAAAAAAACACACATTGGCAAACTGATTTTCTATCCACTACCAGAAAGAATGACAGAAGTCACAATTAATTGAAAGTAAAGGTGTTTAGTAAAATATTTTGAAAAGGAAAGGAATAGTACATAATTTTCTTCATAAATCTAGGTCATTCTCTCCTACAAATATACAAAATGATCAGTGAGAAAACTCCTTTAGAGAATACATGTGGATAGGCACAGAGGGAAAGAGGTTGTGCATTCAAAGTGTACATGATGGGTAACAACTTGTGGAACAAGAGGAAAGGGAAGCTAGGTGCTCTCTGTTCTTACTTATCTTGGCTGTTACTTCCCTGTTAGCCATTCTTGATCTGTTCTTGCCAGTCAAGAAGTCACTCTCCTTGGCAGAGAGAACAGGAGCAAAATAGGCATCAGATAATTCTACTGCTTTCTCTTTTAACCATCATTTTTCCATGTTTGCTAAGCAGAGATCCCCTGACTTCCTTGATCCTCTTCTTTGCCAGTATAAATAAAAACCAAACTTTCACTTACATTGACTTTAGTTTTTTTTAGCAGCCTCAACTCCTTTTGAGATTCCCAACACAATCATGCCGTACTTTTCAATTCATCCTCTGCTATCTGGCCTTATTTCCATCTTTCTAGTCGGGTATCCAAAAAATTTGAAATCAATATTGTAAACCCAAATAATAGGGGACAACCAGGTTGCCTAAGGTAGGCTAACTATCCCAGATCAGAAACAGCAGATCAAAGTTCTGCTGCCTATCAGTAGTGGGGTCCTGGCCTTGAGTAGCCCCTGCACTTCTAGCCTGCATAAGATAGTATGAACCAATCTTTTTCTAAAAAAAAAGAATAAAAGACTGGAATCCCATTTGGGTTCTTCTATTTACTGGGTGTGTGAAGGGGAATGTATTGTTTCACTTTTTTAAATAAGATGGGCTTGCAATTCCTGCCTAACTTAAAAATCCCAGAGGTGAGGTAAGGAGCACAGAAAATACTAGGTTTAAAGAAATTCATAATCTAAAAAGCCCCATGCTCATTGGTGAAGGAGGACGATTGTGGTCATTATCATGATGGGTCAGGTGAGCTGCTCTTTTTTTGAATGGAGCCTGAGCTAAGAACTCCCTCTTTACAAAGTCAAATAGAAGCTCAATTCTCTGATTGGGACCAGAGATAAAATCACTGGGGCATGTTTGAGCCCTATGCGTGGGAGAAGCTGAAGCTCTCAGTGTATCATTGACAGGAGGCCGGGAATCATGGGACATCTGACAGGTGAAAACAGTATCTTCTTTTTGTGCAGACATGGGAACCATGAGTGAGCAATCAAGGCTATAGGTGCCATCCTTGTTCTCAGTGGCTGTAGTTGACTCCTCTCCTCCAACAATGATACCATTCACCAGCCAGATGACATTTAAATGGTTGGGGTAGAATTTCATCACATAGCACATGGCTGCCATCCAGTTTGAGGGGAATGACAGATTGGAAACATCAATTTCTGGTGGAACTAGAAGACTATAAGAACAAGTTAGCATAGCAAAGACCAACCTCCAACCCTCTGACTGATAATAGAGTCAGAGAGAAGGAAACAGGAAAAAATATCTTGGCAAAAGTGACAATAATCACTACTTCTTGGGAGTAGGTTCTTACAGGTCTCTCCATTCTGAATAATTCCTAATATAAGGGAAATTAGTTATCTTTCATCCCCTGAAAGCTCCTTGAGGGCACAAACTGTTTTACTTCTGTGTGGGGGCCCCTGCATGGAAGTTGAGTGCCTTGCACATGGAGGTATACTAATTATAGGAAGGAGCTGTCATTTCATTTGCGCAGGGTCCCACTTTCCACCTAAGCAGATTGCAACCAGCATAGGTCACCCTAAGAGCTGGCTGAGGCACATACATTGAAGAGATGGAACTTTCCCTCACTAAGTGTCAGAGGCAGAATTTAAGTCAGACCTGCCTAATTCCAAGATCAGCATTCTGTCTACCACATCATGGTGTCCCTGTGCTTTGCCCAGTTTTGTTGGTGGTGTTGTTTGTTAGGAGCGGAGGAGATATGGACCTATAATTGACCAACATACTGGAGGTGCTTAACTAATTTTTTTGAATGTATGTCCTTCCAACTCATGGAGACTGAATCCTCCTCTATCTTAATTGCCTACTTACATCCTGAAGCTCAGATCTCATATAGGTGGTGATGGTAGGGAGAGGGTCCTCCTCTCCTGAAGGACAGGGTGAGGTGTAGTGCATAGAGTCAGGAAGAATTGGATTCAAGTTCTGTCTTTGACATGTACGGACTATGAGTTGACTATGACCCTGGGACAAGTCATTTAACCTCTCAGTGCCTCAAACAAATATATAAAACTCTGAGTTACAAGAGTTTCCCGTATGAACCTGTATCTGCTGCATTGCAGAGGATCTGACCAGCAATAGCACCATATTCCTCCAAAAGATATCTTAGTACCAGACCATCAGACCATCAGGGGTGCAAAGAGTGCTCTTTCCCTGGCATAGCCCACATCACCTTGTTGGCCTAACTCTAACAAAAGGCAGATGCATTGGATCTGTGGGAACTTCCCTCTCATTGGAACAAGTGAGAAGGAGAGAAATACATTTCCTGAAATTACACCAGACTGTTTAGGATTTAAGGAATGTAGACCTAACTCATGCTCACAGGGAACTGGCCTACTTATGGTTTCACACAGTAGAAATGATATGGGGAGAATGTATTTCAGCCCATAAACCAGTCACACTCTGTTCTTTATAAAATAACCAGAGGTTTAACCTGTAATTGTGCAGCTCTATCAGGTGTAAAACCTGACCCCTGATTCTCCAACATGGTGGCTCACAAAGTTTCATGCTCAGTTGTAAGCAAAGGGAGCTGGGCTATTTACACATACACTGATCAGGGGTAATGCAAGAACAGGCACCTCTGACCACCTCAATGAAGAGTCAGCAGAGCAAGACACAAACAGGGTTGGGGCATTTCCTTTGGTGCTCGTTGGTTAGTAGCAGGAGTCATCAGTCACTCCTGCTCTTTCTGTCTATCTTTCACTCTTCCCCTTGGGGAAGGGGCTCCTAACCATTTTGGGTCCCAAAGCTCTTGATTTTCAGAACTCTCCCAATCACCTACTCAATATAAAAAATAATCAGTATCTAGACTTTGTCATGCATGTGCATGTGCACAACAGAAATAAATAAAGAGATTTGTGAATTACAGCAGGATAATATGGTTCTTTACCAAACACTCCTTTTAATCTTTTGATGATATTCTCTCATCTACTGGGGAAAATGACCACCAAGAATGGTAACTTCCACCCCAGGGGAGAGAATTTAAAGCCCCTAATGTCATCACTGGATTTTCAGAGGAAATCATTGCACTTTTTGGCCTTCCAACAGCCATCCACAGTGAGCAGGGCACACATTTTACCTCCTGGGCCCTGATGCAATGTGCAGAGGACCATGTTATTTTGTAGTCTTTCCATCTACCCTGCAGGCAATAGAAAGCTGTACTGATTGAAAAGCATAATGGACTCTTAAAAACAACCCTACTAAAACTTCTGGAGGAAAACTGGACCCAAATGTTGGCAAGATGGTTCCTGAATTACTGTGTACACCAAAGAAGCTACTCCTATGGCCCCCTGACCCCCATGACTACTCGTGCAATTCACCTCCTGGTGCTTGCCTCATTCTACAAGGGCCAATAACCTCAAATGGCACCCCAAGGGAATGCTGGATTTTCCAACTCCCACTTCTAGGGGAAACATATATAGCTTGCCCCTCACAGTGGTAAAGTTCAGAGGATTCTGGAGGGCAAAGTGGTATGGGTGGCAGACAAGGGAGTAATGACTCAATGGCACCCTCTAATCATAAAGGGTGGTGAAATGGTACCAGTGGCCAGACCATTTCAGACCAGCTTGTTTGCCACACTGACAAGTGGAACCACAAGGACAACTCTGAGGACTGATGGCATGATTACCATAATGTGAGTGCCAAACTAATCCTGAGCGGAGTGAGTGAGTCATCAGACCAGGAAAAACCCCTGGACCAATCACACCAAGGTGACAGTTTCAGCTCCAGTCAGGGATACTGAGTGTATGTCAGAATGGAATTCAAGCATATACCCCACCCTGCAGAGGGGGTACCATGAGGAGTGCCATGGAATCTACTTCAATGATGGTGTAGGACACTCATGGACTCACAACTCTGATGATGTCACAACCTGGTATCCCTGCAACCCAGGACTTTTTCTTCAGCATCCTGGAGCTCACAACCACTGTACTCATGACCCAGGGGACAACGACTCCTGATTATGTAACCACTACATTGCTGACTGTGGACAACAAGGTACCTCCTTCAGTCCCTCTGCCCTGCTCAGAGGCCCCAGAGGCCCTTACTATCCCTATACTAGACTCCTTCTCAAAGCTCCCAGCCACCAACTCTTCAACTGCTTCGGTACCAGCTGGAGAAGGACCCAAAGTCACACCACATCCTGACCTGGCTCACACTCCTGTGACCACCCCCCAAACTTTCATTGCCGTGCCTCATGCAGTGGCACAGTCAGTGCACCAAATGGATGGAGGAAGTTCCTTAGATGTGAACACCTTGATCACTGGCATCTTCAGGGGAATTACAAAATGCACAGGCATCCTCTTAGTTGGAGGTGCAGCAACTGTTGGTGTAGCATCTGGAGGAGCTGCTGCAGGAGGTACAGCAACTGAGGCTGCATCAGCAGGAAGCTCAGTGTGGGACCAAATGAGAAATTCTGCAGGAAAATTCCAGCCCCCCCCCTCCCCTGCTGGCCCAGCAATCCCAGGAGCCTCTAACAACCCAGAAGCTGTCTGGGTCCAGAGTTCAGGGATGAGCTAGAACCCAGAGTCAAGCCCCAGGCACCACCAAAATCTATGGGACCAGTCTCTGAGGCTGCTGACAATGGTGTTTTCCTTTCAAGACTCTGAATACTGGTCAGTACAGCCCTCAGAGCTGCATCCATTCCTTTAGTCATCTCTACCTTGGGAAGAGGAGACACTCAGTGAGGCCCACTGGGCCTTGTCTGAACTCACCTGTCTGACCCAATTAGCTCAATACTCTTTTCAGGCATGATGTAAAGGCCATCCTGAAGTACATGCCTGCCCACACAGCCTGGCCACCTTCACATTCCTAGGAGAATTTCGGAAGCACCCCACAGTGCTAGCCAGAGCATGTGAAGCATGAAACTTTGTCAGTCTCTTTCATTTTGCTGAACTTGTTTTACAACAATGTCCTTCAAAAATGGATAATTTCGATTACATTGAATAAAAAGGGTTTTGCATAAACATAGCCAATGCAACCAAGATTAAAAGGGAAGCAGAAAGCTGGGAAACAATTTTTTTACAGCCAGTGTCTCTGGTAAAGGCTTCATTTCTAAAATATGTGGAGAACAGAGTCAAATTTATAAAAATACCAGTCATTCCCAATTAATAAATGATCAAAGGATATGAACAGGCAGTTTTCAGATGAAGAAATTAAAGCTATCTATAGTCATATGAAAAAATACTTTAAATCACTACTGATTGGAGAAATGCAAATTAAAACAACTCTGAGGCACCATATCACACCTATCAGGTTGGCTAACGTGACTAATCAGGAAAATGACAAATGTTGGAGGAGATGTGGGAAAATTGGAACATTAATACATTCTTGGTGGAGTTGTAAACTGATCCAACCACTATGGAGAGCAATTTGGAACTATGTCCAAAGGGCATCTCATTTGATCCAGTAATACCACTACCAGGTCTGTGTCCCAAAGATATCATAAAAAGGGAAAAGGACCTACAAAAATATTTATGGCACCTCCTTTTGTGGTGGCAAAGAATTGGAAATTGAGGAAATGCCTATCAGTTGGAGAATGGCTGAACAAGCTGTGGTATATGAATGTAGTGGAATACTATTGTTCCATAAGAAAGGATGAGCAGGCAGATTTCAGAAAAAACTGGAAAGACTTACATGAACTGATGCTGAGTGAAGTAAACAGAATCTGGAGAATATTATACACAATAACAGCAACATTGTGCAATAACCAACTTTGATAGACTTGGCTCTTCTGAGAACTCCAATGACCTAAGACAATTCCAAAAGACTCATGATGGAAAATATTATCCATACCCAGAGAAAGAACTACGGAGTCTGAATGCAGATGGAAGCATTTTCTGTCTCTTTTTCTTTCTCGTGGTTTTCCCCTTTTGTTCTGATTCTTCTTTTATAACAAGACTAATGAAATATGTTTAATATGATTGTACATATATAGCCTATACCAGATTGCATGCCATCTTGGGGAGGGAGGAGGGGTGGAAAGGGAAAAATTTTAGCAATCAAAATCTTATAAAAGTGAATGTTGAAAACTAAAAATAAGTAAATGAATAAATAAAACAATAGCCTGCAAAGGACAGACTGCCCCTTATCTGGCTGGCATACTACAGGCCTTCCTCATCAAATAGCAACCTCCACATGGCAGGAGCAAAAGCTGCTGCCTCCACACAGAACCTCACTAGTGCTAGGCATACTATAACCCACCAGGATTTGGGGACTATGATTCACCACCACAGCTGACTTCTACACATTTAACTGCACTGAAGCTTTCTAATGAAATGAGGAAAAAATACCTTTTGGTTTTCAGTCAGCCATTGCCCATGGACTCCCTCAGATCAACAGCACAGGATTGTGTGACATTACTGAAAATACAAATGAGTGTCACAAATTACTCAGGAACTGCCCCACTGGGTTTCTCCAGATGAAAATATATGCCTTCAATAGTCAAACTTAGTATGGGTCAGCAGAGTTTCAAGACCGCAGTGGTCACCTGGACAAATCTAACCTGACTGGCAGTGCCAGAAGGAATGTGGAAGGTGTGGGCACTACCAGTATCCTAGGAGCCTATCTACACCCACAGTACAATACCTTCCTTGCTTACTTTGACATCCATCCTAGTCACTAAAGGTATGGCCCTTGTCTTCTATAGGAATGCCCAATAACACTCGACAGACCCCCTGGCATCTTGTACCTTGACTGGTGTTCAGTGGGATGTGTCCTGATAGGCCTGGGAGCCATTACTGTTCTTGTAAACTGGGGAGTTGCAGGGGAAGAGGTCTATAAGAAGCTGGAAGATACCCAGATGGTTACTGCAGAAGAACTAAAGGACCAAATTGAGGACACTGCCAGAGTACTTGATAAATTGGCTGAACATACTTTGGGAACTCTAGTGATGGACCACCAGCTGGCCTTGGACTACCTGGTAGCCAGCTAGGGAGGGATTTGTGGTTTGTAAATTCCCCCTGTTATGTGTGGATTGAGGCCTTGGGGGTAATAGCCGCCATCACATGCCATATGATACATCGCATGAAGACTATCATCACAGATGTTAAGAACGTCTTGCCAGGGACTATGAATGTTTGCACAGATCTTTTCTCCTGGATTTCTCCAGGCAAATGGGCAGGATTCCTGGGGAAATCCTTTGAGGATATTGTGCTTATTATGCTTACTGTGATCTTGTTTAGATTACCTCATAGATATAGTAGCATATAATAGTGGTCAGGGAACAGGAGGTGGATTGTGTAAAAATTGTATCTTGCTTTGCTTCCCCTGACACCACTTCCTGAGTCGGTATATATAGGAAGTTTATAAGAAGCCAGTATAAAGGGGCAATAGCAGGAAATCAGATTGCAAAGGGGGAAACTGGAAGTCACATAAAATCTGTCCCAAAGATCAAAGGAGCACAATTTACAAATTGCATCATATATTAACCAAAATTCACACCCTGAATCAGCTGAACCAGCAGAAACCATCTGGGTGCTGCTGTTGGGCCTCTTGTTCTTGTGATATGCAAATCTCAGACAAGTTCCAGACCTCTGCAGTAAGGCCTGCAGAACACCAAGAAGTGCTAATAATTTTGAGATGACAGGAGCGTGTTAACTTTAAAGTTTTACTAACAACTTTTAAATGATTTGGATGTGTCAATGAACTAACCACCAGGTGGCACAGGTAAGAGTTAGTCCATTCCTCAAAAAATCCTATTAAAACGAACTCTCAAACTCCCATCTCCCAATGACTCTTTCATCTCCTTCAGGTCCATGATGCTTAGGGCTCCCAACTCTCATCCATTGTTATGAGTGATAGTCTGTGTCTCTCCCCCTCTCTATCCTCTTCCCCATTGTGGCCTATCTCCCTGTCTTCACCACCCATCCCCTGCCTCCACACCATCTGCCCTTTTGTTGCTTGTCTCGGTACTTTCTGGGGTTTTGCCCCCATATTTTCTGTGGTTATTTATAGTGTGACTGCCACTCTGTTTCCTGCTGCCATAATGATTTTTCCCAGCAAGTACATAATGAACTGGGTGTGCCTGTCTCCATTTCATATTTTCATAATCAATCCACTTCTCCTTCTATGGCTTCTCATCATCTTCTTCTTTCCCCTCCTCCTCCCCTTCTCCTTCCTCCCTGACAGTCTCAGAGAAGAGACACTGGTAAACCACATTCCAGGGACTTCAACACCAGATGTTGCAGTGAATTGAATCATAAGGACACATGGATCAGAAGACCTGGGTTTATAACCAGCTCCAACACTTCTGTGAGACCCAATAGTTGGGTGACCTGAAGAAGGAAATTCACCCCTTTGAACCCCAGCTTCTTTATCTGCAGAAGAATGATCACACACACTTTAGGCCTGATTTGGCTCTTGAGAAACAACCTCGTTAAGCTCAAAGAAACTGGCAGCTGTTCTTATTCTTAGGGTTTAAAAGGTGACTTGGGAAAGAGGCTCAGGGATGCTGAGAGGACAAGACATGACTATAATGTCACCTGAACTTCTAGGACTGAGGGAGCTCCCAGAACTTTAGAAGACTCTCTTTGAACTTCATTGGCAAGCTAGCTAGGTGGTTCAGAGGATACCTTGCTGAACCTAGAGTCAGAAGTCCTAAGTTCAAATCCAGCATTAGATACTTACTAGCTCTGTGACCCTAGGCAAGAACCTTCACTTCTGGGAGGTATATGGAATAATGATCCCCAATTTATAGTTGAGGAAACTGAGGCAGACAGAAGTGAAAAAAACACTAGCCTTGGAGTCAGGCAGGAGGCTTGGGTTCAGATCTAGTAACCGTGTAAGCTTAGGTATGTCATTGTTCTCCTCTGGGTTTCAATTTCCTCATCTGTAAGACAGAGATGACCATAACACTATCATCTGTCTCCCAAGATTGTTGTGACAAAAGCACTTTTTAAACTTCTGAGTGCTAAAAATGCGAGGCATTGTTTATAGGATACGATGACTCTTTGTGTGACAGACTGGGTAGGCAGAGAGTGTCTTCCTGCCTGATGGTTACTCTACATGGCCCACTTCTTTTCTGTCTGCTTTATTGATTTTAAGTGCGAGTTATCAAGATTTACAAAGCACTTTTCTCATGATAAGTCTGTGAAGGGGGTAATACAAGCATTATCGTCCTGTCTTAATGGTAACTGTTATTTACACAGTGTTTGGGCAGTTGGTTGTACAGCAAATAGAGTACTGAGTCTAGAGTCAGGAAGACTCATCCTACTGAATTCAAATCTGGCCTCAGACACTTACTATCTGTGTGACCCTAGGCAAGTCTCTTAACTCTCTTTGCCTCAGTTTCCTCATCTGTAAAATGAGGTGGAGAAAGAAATGGCAAACCACTCCAGTATCTTTGCCAAGAAAATCCCAAATGGAGTCATGAAGAGTCAGACACAGGGGGCAGCTAGGTGGCAAAGTGAGTAGAGCACTGGCCCTGGAGTCAGGAGGACCTGAGTTCAAATCTGGTCTCAGACACTTGACACAATTACGAGCTGTGTGACCTTGGGTAAGTCACTTAGCCCCAATTGCCCTTCCAAAAAAAAAAGAAATTGATATGGTGAGTGTGTTTCCTCTTCTACTCTCAGACTGCTACCAATCTAGTGCAGGCCCTCATGACCTCACAGCTTGAATATTGCAGTAGCCTGTTGGCAAATCTGCCTGTTTCAGATCTCCATGGATTCTAATCCATTGTTCATTCAACAACGAAAGTGATTTTCCTAATAGGTAGTTCTGACTACATCCTTGCCCTCCTTAATGGACTCTAATGGCTTCTTATTACCTCCAGGATCAAATACAAAATCCTCTGTTTGTCATTCATTGTTCTTGAGGGCAAGAATTGTTTTTTGCCTTTTTTTATCCCTAGCATTTAGTACTGTGCTTCTCCCGTAGTAGGCACTTAATGAATATTGATTGATTGATTGACAGAAGACCTTAATTTAAGTCATAATATGACCCTGTCTGTGAGATCCTGGGCAAGTTACTGAGTCTGGGACTGTCAAGGATTTTAATCAATGGATGTATTAGATGACATGTTCATCAGCTCAGGCGCTGACACAAAGCTGGGAAGGATAGCAAATTCAACAGATAACAGTTGGGACCCGCAAAGATATCTACAAGTTAGAAGGATGAGTCAAATCTAGAACCAGGAGGTAGTGGTTCTATTTTTTTCTGCTTTGGTCATGCCACATCCAGTTTATTACATTCAGTTCTTGGTGCCACACGATAGGAAAGGCATTGATAAGCTAGACAGCATCCAAAGGACAGTGACCACTAGGATGAGGGGACTGCAAAACATGTCAAGGAGCTAGGAGAGGGGAAGTCTTGGTGATGGAGTTTGGGTGGGATGGAATGTAATATCTGTATTCTGATCTTTGAAGAATTGTCATGAGGCAGAGAGGCTTAAACTTAGTCTATATCTGAGGGCAGAACTAGGCAAAACCAAAAGTAATTGCAGAGGCAGGTTTGAGCTCAGTGAAAGAAAAAGCTTCCTAGTGAGTAGAGCTGTCCAAGGTGGAGAAGACAAGCTCCTGAGGTTCTCCTTCAGTTGAGGTGTTAGAGGAAAAGTTGGGTGGACTGTTATATAGGGAGGGGAGTTGGGAGAGATTTTGAGCCAGGTCTGTACTAGATATCTACTAAGGTTCTTTCCTATTATAGGACTCTGTGATTCTTTGAGTTCTTACCCTTCAGAGCTCATAGCAAGGCCTGATAAAATTGAGAAAGCCAAATGGTGCAATTGGAAATCTAAGTAATAGTAACAATGATATTAATAATAAGAATACCATTTCTTTGATACTTTAAGGTTTTCAAAGTGCATTGCATATATTATCTCACTGATTCCTATAAGAAGCCTCTGAAGTAGATGCTATTATTATCCCCATTTTTCAGATAAAGCACACCGAGACTAAGAGAGGTTAAGCGACTTGTCTGAGGCAGGATTTAAACTCAGGACATCTTGACTTCAAGTCTAGTAATCTAATCATTATGGGCTTAGTTGAACTCTATTTTTGGCTCTGCTCTTCAGACTTGCTGTGTGATCTTGGACAAGTCACTTTCCCTCTCCGGGTCTCTGTTTTTTCTATAAACTGAAAAATTTAGACTCTGGTCTCCGTGGTCTCTAGCTCTGTATAGGCTGGAGTGATCATAGCTTTTACACTTGGAACACATTTGGAGGAGATTGACAATACTTGTAGGATCTGGCAATGGAGAAACAATGGAGCTTTGAAAAGTGTATGTTATAGTAGATATAGAACCGGCCTCTGTCAAAAAGTCCTGGGTTCAAGTTCTGATTATGGCAAAGAGAATACAGAAGAAAAAATCTAAAAATGTGACTGCTAGATTGAGCTCCCCTACTGACAAGAAGAGAACAGTGAGCTGACGTGGCTTGGTAGAAGATTTGATTTTATGTTGGAAGATGTGTCTTCAGCATCATGCAATGTGTTGATGTCTCACAGGTGTGATAACAGGAAGGCCTCAAAGGACTACAGATTATCTTTCTGCACAGATTCTTCTCTGCTTGTCCAGCCCCTTTGTCATTCATCAAGAGGACAGGAGAAACTGAAATCTAGACCTATGCTCAGGATACCAGAGGAACCTGCCCAGTTGTACCCCTCACTATCTATGAACCCCTAGGCAAGCCATTTTCTAGCCTTAGCCCTCAGTTTCTTTCTTTACTACAAAAACACAACAGAGTAGGTGATCTCTAAGGTCACTTTGAGCTCTAACAGTCTGTGTATTGCTAAGATTTCATTGTCCTTGAATGCAAGAATTGTCTTTTGCCTCTTTTTGTATCCCTAATATTATTTAGAACTGTTTCTGGCACATAGTAGGCACTTAATAAATATTTGTTGATTGACTGATTGACAGAGGACCTTGATTTAATCCTAATGTGACCCTATCTGTAAGACCCTGAGTTTGGGATTGTTTAGCATTTTGATCAATGAATGTATTAGGCGACATGCTCATTTTGTACAAATAGGCTACAATCCATATTCTAAGGGTCCTTCTCACCTCTCATGTGCTAGGATTCTAGGCTAGGGTCTCTTTATTCTCATGAGATACAGAAGAAGATGGAACAGAAGGCCAGCACAGAAACCTCAGGGAAGGAGTATCTGCAGCATGGTACAATGGGACAGTGTCCCAGGGCATGGCAGCAACAGAATCCTGTTAGTCCTAGAGCTTCCATTCTGAGGGAGGCCTCAAGTCAACCATCCTTCGTTCCTCTCCCAGCTCTAACTCTGATTTGCTCAACTTTGACACCCATAAGGGTACCTTCCTATACGCACATTCTTTTTACTTCATTTTTTCATGTGTTCACTTCCCCAGTTGGCATATAAGTTACTTGAGAACAGGGCTTGCCTTTCTTTTCTATCTTTCTTTCTTTCTTTCTTTCTTTCTTTCTCTTCCTTCCTTTCCCCTTTCCTTTTCTTTCTTCTTCTTTCTTTCTTTCTTTCTTTCTTTCTTTCTTTCTTTCTTTCTTTCTTTCTTTCTTTCTTTCTTTCTTTCTTTCTTTCCTTCTTTCTTTCTTTCTTTCTTTCTTTCTTTCTTTCTTTCTTTCTTCCTTCCTTCCTTCCTTCCTTCCTTCCTTCCTTCCTTTCTTTCTCTCTCTCTCTCTTTCTTTCTTTCTTTCTTTCTTTTTGGTGAGGCAATTGGGGTTAAGTGATTTGCCCAGGGTCACACAGATAGCAAGTGTCAAGTGTCTGAGGCCAGATATGAACTCAGGTCCCCCTGACTCCAGGACTGGTACCTTTCTTTTACTTGTATTTGTAACCCCCGTGGTTAACCCTGTGCCTAGCACAGTGCTGGCATAAGTGCTAAATAAATGCTTGTTAACTTCCAGGTGTAGTGGCACATGTCTACAATCTCTGCTATCGTGGGAGGCAGAGCCTGATAGATCCCTTGGGTTCAGAGGATTTAAACAACAGTAGGGTAAAAAGCCAATCAGTCGTTCACACTGAGTCTGACACAAATTTGGTGAGCCCTCAGCAGCAGAAGAGGCTACCAGGCTGGTCAAAATGGACCAGCTTAGAAAAAAGGAGTAGGCCTCAGCTTTCATGTTGATCTTTTGGGATCTGGCCCATGAATGGCCACTGCACTTGCAGCCTGAGATGGAGAGACACAGTTTCAAAGCAAAAAATGTAAAAAACCTCAATCTTGTTGACTTGACCCTTGGCAAATCTCTTAACCTCTCTTGGCCTCAGCTTCCTTATTTGTAAAATGGGGGTGAAAATAGCACCTACCTCAAAGGGTTATAATGAGGATCAACTGAAATAACATGTGCAAAGTGATTTTCAAACCTTTAAACTTTGTGTAAAGCCTAGCTATCATTATTAGGAAGATGAAGGACCTTTGAGTTCTTCACCGTTCCTCCTCTGTCCTCTGTCCCCCCCACCAACCATTCCCTTTTGAACTCTGCTTGTTCCCCACCATTCACATCAAAAAAACCTTTCTTTTACTCCACTCTTCTTCTTCATGTTCTACCGCATCTAAGATGCATGAATGTCGGACTTCCAAGAAAAAACTGCAGCCCTAGACAACCCCCATGATACGTTGTCCTGTTTCTTTCACACTCCCTGACACACAGGCCCAGGAGGAGCTGGCATACTGCTTGTTCCTCACTCTCTTTCAGATCTCTCTGTTATCATGGAGCAGCAGCTTCTCTTCTATTTAGATTCAATCCAAGTGTCCATATCACACTGTCCACACTCTTCTCCATGTGATCTACTGACCTCCAAGTCATTCTCCCTCCTTTCTGAAATAATTCAGAACCTGGTTCACAGCCATTCTCTCAAATCCAACCCATGCTTTCATACTTGGGGACTTCAATGGACATGTTAATGTCCCTCCAACATCATGATCTATGAGTTTGTCAATATTCAAAACTTCCGTGACTTGCTAATTCTTTTCTTTTTTTCTGATTTTTTTTCTATCCAGACCCCCACATGGATGGTTGCACTTCAGAACCTGACACCACCTATAACTCCACCAACATCAACATTTTGGACTCTATTTCTTTGATCATAAGCTCCAGTTCTTCAATCTCTCCCTCTACTTAACTTCTAAATCTATTCTTTGTCCTCATTCTAATCTCAAATTCCTCTACCCCTTCTATTCCCACTGTTGCTCTCCATTGCTCAGATTTTACCTTTCTTCCTGTAGTCGTTACCCCTTTATCTGATCGCCAGTCACACTTTATCAAACCTCAAACCTGGATCATGCCCACAATTCACCTATTCCATTTGGACTCCAAAGCTGCTAATGCTATTTGAAGAAGAAGTTATCCATAGATCAATGTAGCCACAACAAATGAATGTTGCTTGATTACAACTGGCCCTCACCCTTCTATGGTTAAAATATTTTTCTTCCTTATGGGACTGTGCTTACTCCTTTTAGCAGCTGTTTAAAAATGTTATCTTCTCATGGCAGTACTCAAGCATCTTTTCTACAGCCATTTACCATCAGATATTGTGTCTTTTAATTTAGTGGGAAAATTAAGGTTACCTACCAAAGCTGGATACAGACACTCGTGTAAAGTTATTGCATAAGTTGTGGAGTACCTACAATTTGCATTGGTAAAGGACTTAACCAAGGGGTCAATGAATTCCCCCATCTTCTAAAGTACTGAGGCAAAAGAGGGATCAGGCAATTTACTTTCACTTACCATTTTGATAATCTCTCCCTGGTATGTTATTTCTGGCTCCCTTCCACATACTTCCAGTGTACAGATCTTTGGTTCATTGGCTAACAGTGGGGTACAAGAGGTGAAGTATAATACAATAAATGATGAGACACAGCCAGATGGAGGAAGCGCCACAGGCAATGTCACTGGACACAGAAAGAGAGGAGGGATATCATGAAATCTCTGGCAAATGGAAAGTTGACTGAAGATTTTAAGAACAGACACACCACTACATGGAAGTGACTGGAAGTTCCTTGCTAAGATCTTCCACTCAGGCCTTGCCTTCCATGTTGCCTGAGCAAAACACCATTCAAAGTGAGGCCAGGAGGGGGCCTTGCTAACAAGAGGGCACTGGGTAGAAAAATACCAGTTGTAGGACTTTTAGTTCCTCATAGATCCCAAGTTCACATGTCCATGCTAGAAGAGAAGACAAGTTCCAAATCCATAGTTCTTGGGGCTTCATCTAATAACTGGCCTTTGGGGGATGGGGCATTGAACATCATTTGGAAAATGTGTGGAATTGTCTAACTTTCTCTGATAGATTGCAGAAAGTACAGATATGGGACTAAAGCAAACTGAACTGTGCAGTTCCTAGAATTCCTGCATTCAAAGTAGCCTATGTAACATCTATGGATACTGAGTCTCTCAGAAAGTGCCAGTACAAAACCCTACAGTACATGTTTTGTTTTATATATATATATACACATGTATATATATACACATATATGTATATATAATATATACACATATATACATATTACACACAGACACACACATACATATATATACATATATGTATGTATATATGTGCATATATATACATAGTGCATGAGTGTGTATGTGTATGTATTGTTTTCTAACCTTTATAGTCAAAAGGAAAATGCTGCTCACAGTATCCAAGCATTTCCATCTTCCAGGTCGAAGTCATCTCCTTGATGTCAAGGTCACTTGATTAGGATTCAGTGAAATAGAGCATGTTCAGAGGAGTGTTGAGGTTTCTGGTAGAATAGAGGCTCAGAGATGATTTTTATTGGCTAAATCATCACCCCTAGATGGTGAGAGGAAATAGGAGATTTGACAGTTATGTACTCTTTAAGAACCATAAAGAGCTTGGACCTTCTCCAGCACTTCTGCTCATTAGGGTGAAGCACCTTAACTACAAAGATGGGGGTATGGGATTCCTCCTTCTTGACTTTCTATTGAATAGGCTCATGTAGCTGTAATAACATTACAATATGGATAAATATATACTTTCTCATTTCTCATATAACTGTTAGACATCATACTTATGTTGTTTAAAAGATAGGAAGTCAGGGAAAGAAGGAAAAAAGAGAGGCAATGCTAAACTAGGCAACTAGTTACATTGAAGCATGAATTAGCATTCCAGTGTCATTGGTCTCTCATCCCAGGAGTAGACAAAATCAAGAAGATTCCTTATTGGCTCAGGTGACCTTCAGATGGCATAAAGAAGCAAAGAGTTTGTAAGAGGAATTCCAAAAGCAGCAAAAATATTATGGGATGAAAGATACCAATCTTCTCCACACCAGGATACACCCAGCTTTGGGCTGGGGTTTAGTGAGCAGTGAGAGTTAAGAACAGTGAAAGGTGAAAACCTGAAGGGAAAAGCTAAGGTCCTTTGGATGTCTTTAAGGGGAGCCAGTAACTTGAAAGTTGGTCTACAGTCAAGGAGGCCTAAGGCCCAGGGCTAGATCTTTAATACCTGCTTAGGTTTGGGGCACCTTGTCCTGAAGCTGGAACCTCCCCTGTTCTACTACTTTCCTTCCTCAGCCTCATGAAAAAACTCAGAAAGAAGGGCCCTTCATCAAAGCCCTCTGGCCAAGAGCTACCAAACAATCAAAATGGATAGTCTTTGATAGAAGACTATCCTGGGGATATCCTGGGGAGCTGGGTCAGGATAGGAGCAGGGAGGGACCAGGCTAGACAGACAAAAGAAGCATCAGAGGCCCCTCCCAGCAGCTCTCTGTCACTGTATTTCATACATACTATCCCATTCCATGTGGCATCTATGAGTGTCGTGCTAAGTATGGTGGGCCAGCAAACCCACTGTTCATGGTGTATTGTAAAGTCAAAATTCCATGTGTACTAGGCTACAAATTGAAGCATTTCATGTGGGCATCAATGTAGCTAAACAAAACTTTCCCCAGTACTGCGTCTGATCTCACCCTTACTTTTATACTTTTAGTATGAAACTGATGAAAACTTTCGTAGTATGTATATATATATATATATATATATATATATATATATACACACACACATGTATACATACACACACGTGTATATGTATGTGTGTGTCTGTGTATCTCAAGCATCTTTCAGGTCTTTGTGTGTGGCTTACTTAAAACTCTGTTGTAAAAACTACTATGTGAATGGCGGCAGTCTCTCACATTTCAGATGTGGAAAGTGTAATTTTATATTTGTATTTTCAAATAAATAAGTTGGTTAAATGTTTCTATCCTCTACTGTGGTCTAGAAATCATTGTGTTTGTCTGACAAAAAAAATAAAATAAAATGTTTTGAAAAAACAAAGAAAAGAAAACACTCAAGAGAGGCCTCTCTGGGCAAAGTCCTGAGCCTGGGATTTTTAGCAGGACAGGACAGAAGTCCCAGAGCTCTATACTGATCCCTCACAGTTATTTTGGTGCCCCTACCAGATTTAAGCTCTGTGTCAGGATTCTCCCTTTTGAACTTCACACAGTATTAGATGCAGTGTCCTCTGGGGCAATGTGCTGCTGATGGAGAAGTTTGTGTTGCTGCTAGTTGGGGCTACTGCCCTTATGTGGGGGTAGATGCTTCTTTTGAAATTGTAAATTTCCTTTCTCTGGGACCCTTTCCCCTTGAACCATTTCTTTGGCTTTGGTCCTGGAAACCTAGACACGGTGCAGTTCAGAGGAATAATCTCTCCCTCTCTTCCAGACACACAATCCTTAGGCTGCAGCACCTGGAGCTTCTCCTGGCTTTGGAGTTCTGCAAAGAAATATGAGATTTGACGTAGTTTTCCTACTTGTATCATCCCAGGAATTTGGTCTGGGTGTCTTTGTCTAGTGTGGGCTGCACTCTGAGCATCCAAATTCTGGAGGTAGAGAGGGGGAAGAGAACTGAAAAGAAGTCAGGGAGAAGACCTGTAATTCTGGAGCCAAGGATGACGTGGGGAAACATATTTGAGCGCAGTTTAATCACCGCCCCCCATGTGAGTCTTTTTCTCTTCCTACTTCCAACCTACCAGTCAAGGCTCTGTTAATGTTAACTGACCTTGCCATTTATTTTAGGCATATTTTGTATAACTTTTATGGGTCTATGTGGTTCCCCCCTTTCCCATGGAAATGTAAGTGCCTTGAGAGAAGGGCCTCTTGTTCTTGCCTCTGTCTTCAAGATACATAGTCAATAAGAAATTAAATAAAGAAATAAAATAAAAGCTTATTGATTATCTGAAGGACTTCTTTGAAAAGCAAACATTGGACTCAGAATCAGTTCAGACTTGGCTTTGAATGCAGTCTCCGATAATAAAGTGTAACATCAGACAAGTCACTTAGTCTTTCCTTGTCCGTAAGGATAGTAAAACTTCATTTAGCTACTTCAAAATTTTGTTGTGGGGATCTAATGAAAAATACAGAGAAATCACTTTGCATCTCTTGGCTACATTATTTTTGTTGGCTTTCATTATTATCATTTGAAAATTTCTATCATTGTTTTTGACAGCGTTCAGATAGAAGCCAGCAATAAGTCACTATCCTTTTATTTGTTGTTTTTAATATTTTGTGGACTATTGCACAGGTGGTAAGAATGACCACTTCTTATAGTTGAATAAAAGTATTCGGTTGGAAGCTCCTCTTCTGTAGGCTCGCTGATACCATCCTCAGATAGAGTACAACTCCAGGAACGGACCAGGTGACCCAGGCGATAGGCATCTCATAGGCATCTCGTGCTATTCCTACATGATTTTGATCTCCTTCTCAAGGCCTCTGATTATTAGCATCATATTGGGATGGTAGATCTTTTCACCTCTGCACAAGTCACAAGGCATTTAAAACAAAAGATTTTCTCATCTTTTTAGAGAAATAATTTCTTTGGGTGACGTGACAAACCATATATGTCTCTGCCAACCTGCTCGTGAGGCTCCAGTTTTATTGTTGATGGAGAATGTTGGGGACCTCCCCCTCTCCTACCAGTCCAGAATGAGCCAACCAGCTATTAATAGGGCACTTGGAAGTCCACTCCACACCATCCCAACCCAGTCACACCATCCCAAACCAGTCACAGGTGGACCAAGTAAACTAACTGCAAATATCCAAGAGCAGAGTCAGGGAAGCCGAGGAAGAGCTAAGTCAGTGAACATGTGCATGATGCCAGATATCCAATGCTCCCTTGGCTTGTGTCCTTGTCTGTTATAGAATTTTGAGCTGGAAGAAAATTTGACAATCATTTAGTCCAACCCTCCCCTCCTCCAAAGCACACTAAGGTCCAGAGAGGGGTAATAACTTACCCAGGGTCATATAGATGGTAAGGATTAAACATAAATTAGCAGAGATATGGTGTGGTCCATGAAAAGATTGCGGCCAGATTGAGACACTCATCTGATCAACAGTATTACATGGCTCCCTATTGCTTCTAGCATGAAATACACCCTATTCAACCCATTGCCCAGACTGACATTTAAAGTCCTCCACAGTCTTTCTCCAATTTCTTCACTCTGATTTAACATTATTCAATTTCATCCTCTCCATGTAACTATTCTCTGATATTTTTCATCTGTCTTCCCATTCTATGCATCTTTTATCACAGGCTATCCCCAATGCCTGAAATGCACTCCTTTTTTCTCAACCTGTTGGTGTCTTTCTCTTCTTTCAAGGTTTAACTCAGCTACCACATCTTCAATGAATTCTTCCCAACTTCCCAAGTTGAAAGGATCTCCCTCTCTCTTCATATTTTCTTAGGTCATTTTGACTCTCCCACCAGTCTTTCATTCAGTCATTTAACCACTCATTTATTGATTCATCTAGAATTTCTTGAGTGTTTCCTATATGCCAAGCACTATGTGGTCATCCTACATCTTGTATGACTCTTTTGTGGATAGATGACTTGTGCTTTCCAGAAGAATGTAAGCTTCTTGACCATAGGGACTGTATTATTTCCCATCTTTGAAAGCCCCATGCCAAAGACAGTTCCTTGAACACAGTAATATTAACAGCAACAATAATAACTAACAATTTACATAGAACTTGAGGTTTGCAAAGCACTTCCAATATCTTAACCCATTTAATCTTCACAAGGCCCTGCAGGGCAGCTTCTATCTCTGCAAGGGAGGAAACTAATACACAGAGAGGTTAAATAACTTCCCAAGGGTCACAGAGGTAGCGAGTGACTGAGGCAGGATTTGAATTCAGGTCTTCTATCTGATCTCAGGTCTTCTTGACTCCAATTTCTACATTCTGTCCACAGGAGTAGGTATTTAATATGTTTACCGAAATGAATTAAGTTGAGTACTTCCTGATACTTTCTACCTAGGACTACTTGACTAGAGTTAAATGGTAAAAAAGGTAACAGACCATAGCAACAATTCGGCTAGCAGCAGCTGTTGAGGTGTAAGACCCAACAAAACTAGCCACAACAGCTGCCAGCACAGGTTCTTTGATCTGCTTTACTAAAGAAAGCAACATTAAGGGGTTAACAATACTACTTTAATCTGACATACAAGTATCAATCACTTAGTTCAGGACGAAAAGCCAGCAACCTGAACTTCAAAGCAAATACAAAGAAACTACAAACAGAGATAACATAAACAGACCAAATCACTATTCATAGTTACCAAGAAAGCATCAGTATCTGGGTTCACAAGCTGAAGGGCTCCTAACTACAGCTGCCCAGGGTCTCCACATCAACACTTCTCCAAGAGTGAAAGCCCCAAGCAAACAATTCTGTTCTCTCTTTTTATACAGTCCTTAGACGTCATCCGATTGACTAGAACACCATCTGATCAACCAGAACTTAGGTGCATACCATCGGCTCTGGTCTTAGCAACTCTCCTTAGGGCCCTGGGGGCTTCCTGCCTCTCTCAGACAAGCTAACTAGTTTGCTAACTAGCCTGGGGCTTTGCACCTAGTAAGACTCAATCAAAGACAATTAATTGAGCATTTTAAAACAGTAAAAAATGTCCCACCTTAATTACCAATACACAGACAGAGAAGGAAAGACAGGTACCTTTAGACCAGGATCACCAGGAACTAGCTAAGGGGCATGGGACCCAAAAGTCAAGGAAAAAGGGGAAAGAAAATGATGAGAAAAGGGGACATAGGAACTAGTGAATGAGAAATTGGGAAAAGCTAGAAGTGATGATAGAGCGAAGAGATGTGTTTTAGGTGGTTACCTGGGGCTTAGCAACTCAGGAGGATGAAAACCTGGAGGGCCTTTTAGTCTGAGAAAGGTTTCAAAAGAACACCTGATCTGGATGTCTTTTGCCACAATGACATTCTATCGTTTATCATATTAATTGATGTCTACATCATATTTCTTCCCCAACATAGCGTTACCTCCTAGAGGATAGGGACCAAGTCGTTTTACATCTTTGCATCACTGGTACCTAGCCCAGGACTTTATTCAAAATAGGCACTGAAGAAATATTCAGTTAGTTGAATTGGAAAGAACCTTAAACATCATGTCAGTCAGAGAACTTGGGTTCAACTTCCAGCTTTACCACTTCAGAGTTATATAATATTGGGCAACTTCCTTAACTTCTACAAGTCTTAGTTTCCTCACAAATTAAAAGAAAATGATTGTTTTTCCACTATTGATTTCATAGGTTATCATGTGTCAAATATTATAAATTATAAAGCACCTTAGATGTATCAAAAGCTGTTAATTCATTATTACTGTTATATAATACTATTCTCCCATTTTATAGACAAGGAAACAGAGATCCTAAGAGATTTAGTGACTCACCAAAATGAATGCATCGTGTTAGTAGCAGACTGGCAAAAAATCATTTACTTCAGAGCTCTTACTGCTATGGCACACTGCCTCCATTTATTTCTGTTGACACAGAATACTCAGAGATTTCCAAGTTGGCTGTGCAAAGTTCCAGAAGTACTGACACTGGGGGCATCTCATCACATCAGGACATCCACTGGACTTGGGTCAAGGAGCCATGGGTTTAAAGGTTGGAACGCAAGCTCTTACACTTACTATCGGTGTGAGCATATAAACGCAATAACTTCTAGGAGCCTCATCGTCCTCATCTAAAAAGTGAGAATAATCATTCTGGGGCTGTCTATTTCACTGGGGTCTTGGGAGGAAATGATTGCGTAAAGTGCGACATCTTAGAGAATGGTAAGCTCCATATAAGTTATGTCAAAAATATTTCCTAATCGTTCTCAGGACTTCATTGTCTCTGAAGGCCTTTGGGATGGAAGCATTCCCTGCCATCTACTCTGTCAGTGCGTAATGGTCTGTCTAGATGTACCATGAACCTCTGCATTCTACTCTATAGAATCCTGGCCCCATCCCACCTAGGTCTTACCAGGCCTGAAGGACCCTGTTCTTCCGCTGGGTTCCCCACTCACCAGAGAGGCCAAGGAACAGAGTCAGAAGCAAAGAAGGCAAAGAAGAACCAGGCTTATAAAAGAGACTGGACATTTTGATGGGTACCTGGTGCTTCCTTGGTATGTTTTCTTTTTTGGATGAGTTTAATAGAGAGGACAGTGTACCTTCTGCTTAAGAGAATTGGAGTCAATACTATGTCCCTCTGCTCTCAGTGGTAAGGGCTGGTATTAAAGTGAATCTGTCATTGAGAAAGGGGAACTGAGAGTTCAAGCCCTTTCAGACTCTATGTTGCAAGGACCTACTGTGAGTAGTAAAAATAGTCCCTCTTTTCCCCCTGTGAATAATATCACTATTTGTAATTTTCTTGACAAAAATACTGGAGTGATTTGCCATTTCCCTCTCCAGCTCATTTTACAAATGAGGAAACTGAAGTAGCCCAGGGTCACTCAGCTAGTAAATGACTGAGGTCAGATTTGAACTTAGAAAGATGAGTCTTCCTGATTCTCGGCCTGTCATTCGCATAGAATTGCATGCAATAAAACAACAAATCAAGTGCTGATTTATAAGTGTAAATACAATGAAAATTTAACAATTGGTTCTCAGGAGCTGGTTTGAACTGGCTCCTGCATTCCTTGTTTATACCACCAAGTCTCAGTGATACCTATGGGGTTAAATTTCACTCGTTGCTTTAGAACCTTCAGTTCATATTGCTTGCTGACTAAACTGTGCATATTGGCACATAAACATTTGATGTCTTGAGATTCACCTCTGGCTCTTTTTTGGGTTCTTATGTCCTATGAATAGGGAGTCTGTTGGGGGCTAGATTCAATAGACTTGCAGTTCTGGGACTTGAGAACATTGTTAGGAGATGAGAGAGACAACATAGTGTCATACAATGAGTGAGAGATGTTGGATCAGAAAAGGCACAGGGGTGAGCTCCCCTATGTAGTCTACAGAAGTCAGTTGTCATACCCAGTATCATTTGGATGGTGGGGAATGTGGTTGGTCTTTGATTTGGCAGATGAAAACACTCTTCCTCTTCTACATAGACATGATGAAAAATGGTGAGCTCTCCATGGTGTATCTGCTTTCCTTGTTTTTTTTTTCTCAATATGTGTGGCCGAGTGACCCCCACAGGGTCGTAGATATCTAAAGAGAAGATGCCTATTCACCGGCACAAAGCCTCTTCATATGCCTGACAAGGTTCTTGAAGTCTCAGGTTACATGGGTCTTGTCAAGTGCTGTATGAATTATACTACTCTGCCCCATTAGTACTAAGAAACAGAAGACCAGGGTCCCTGTTCAGTTACTCATTTTTTGGTGACCTTTAGCAAATTTCCCTCTTAGCCTCAGTTTTCCTGTCTATAAAATGATAGAGTTGGACTACAATCCCCACATTCCCTTCCAGGTCTAACACTCACCACCTGATAGGAATATGATTGAAGCTACACCGATTCAGTCGAATTCTCACTCTTTCTCAGAGCTGGAGGAGACATCTCATTAGATCATAGAATTTAGACCTAGAAAAGATCTTAGAGATTAGCTTGCCCCACACCTTCAAAGAAGAAATCTGACATCCAGAAAGTACATGACCTTATCTAGGATAATAGCTACTAAGTAGTATAACCAGGATTTGGACCCAGGTTCCCACACTTGGGCTTCAGTCAATGAACTTGTTGATTTTTATCCCGTGTCTCAATTAAGGAACACTATGAGCACTTTTATAATTTTAATCCCCACCCTCAGATCTCCTGTTCCACAGTTCAAATTGTCTGATGAAGTCTCCATATGTATATTCAGTAAGTCACAGATCTGGGGTTCAAATTCGGGCCCCCTGACTCTAAAACCAAATCCTCATCTGTAGGATAGATAATAACCAACATGTCCTGGTGGTTTCTTTGAGATTTTGTCTTCCTAAAAAGCCCTCCATTTCTAGAGTGATAGAGGTCATCTCATAAACCAACCTGCTTCTAAGCAGGAAACCATCTCCAACTCTCCCAGAAAGAGATCAACTCGTAGCCCTCCTCCTTTTTACTGTCTAAGACCCATCTTCTGTTCTCTTTGCCTGGGAAGGAGAATTCCAGAGCCCATGCCTTGTTCTTTCTTGTTCCCTCAGAGGACAAGGTCTAACCAAGAGGAGGTGAGAAGCCAGTGGAAGAAAATGCAGCTTCTTGTAATTTTTACCATAGTGTTTTGGGGTTTTCAGGAGATGGATGAGTTCTCACAGTCAGGTGATTCCTCACAGTAGGAATGGAGGGCCTGAGCAGTGCTCATGTATTCTCAGAGATCAGCAAATGTGAGGAAAAATAGGGGCCCCAAACAGGAAGCTTCCTGCCCCCTAGACATTGGGATCTTCATCCCCAGCAGGTTAATCAGAAGTAAATCGGTTTGTTATACACAAGCCTGAAGGTCAGAGAGACAGAAAGAGCCATAAGGTGGGAACACATGAAGGAAAGTAAAAGGGTTGATGTTTCAGAGATGGGCTCATCTTCTCAGGGCCTCTACTTTCCTGACACTTACCACACATGTGCCCTGCCAAGTCCCTGGGTTACCACCCATGGGAACCAGTACTTCTGGTAGAAATCCCCAAAGCCATCCCCAGGATGGGGTTATGTGATTTATAGGGGAACAAAGGAATGAGAGGCTGGAGGTCAGTGGACTGACTTGATTTTTTATTGATTTTCCCTATTTCCTCCCATAGCATCAAAGTCTGCCCCTTTTTGGGGGTCCTTGGTCTCAGTCCCATCCTGCCTTGAATCAGGGGTCCAATCTGGGAGATGAATGTATAGGGGCATGTTCTCCTAGCCCACTGAGATCAAATTCAAATTGAAACAGGTGTAATAAACCGTATGTAAGGACCCTTGTGGGCCAAATATTGACTCAGAAAACCACATGTTGATATATTTCATTGTATTTTTATTTATTTTGTTAAATATTTCCCAATTACAATTTAATCTGGTTTGGCCTAGACTCAGGAGTATTGTAGGTCACTGTACATTTGACATCTTTATCCTAGCCCTGCAGTACTAGGTCCTTCTTTCTCTTCACTTCCTTTTCTACTCCCCACCCCTACCTCCTTCTCCTACCTTCTTTCTCCTTCTTCTCCTTCTCTTCTTCCTCTGTGTCTCTCACCCAAATCCCCTATCCCTTCCTGTCTCATATGGTCTCCTTCCTGCTCTTAAAGTCCTGCAGCTGGACCTAGGCTGGGTGTAGGGAGAAGAGTAGGATCCTGGTGGGAAAAGACCAGAGAACACACACAAGGAACGTGTATGACGAGGTAACACAGAGGGGCATAAACATCAAGAACCTATGTGGCCTAGGGAACATGTATGAATAGACATGGTCATTGAATGGCCAGGGAACATGAACAGCCAGGGGAGCACATCTCTAGAGATGGGGCAGTTCTTTGCAGTGTCTATAAACAGTGCTGCTGCTGCTGCTGCTGCTGCTGCTGCTGCTCCCTGATGCCATCTGCTGGTTTTCAACGGTGTTGTGGCTTTGCCGAGGTTTTGGTGCTCTTGGATGCTCGAATGCTCACCTGCTGGTCTTCGACTTCCAGGTGGTTTCCTCCCTGCAGAAGGTGGAATCTCCTAGCTATTTAGGCTATCTTTAGGGGGTTTTTGTTTGTTTGTTTTTTGTTCTGTGTGTTTGCGACTCACACTCCAGCTAGCTTGAGAATCCTTCAGGCATTTTAAGTCTGTCTTTTGAATTCCTCTCTCTGATGCTAATAATGACCACTCAGTTCAAACTCTTACTTGAGCTATGGTCCAAAACTTCTTTTAACCCTTATTATACCCCGAATCCCCTTTGAATCATCCCAGGGAATCTACATAACAAAATTAGAAAGGAGCTGGGCAGAGCTGGGATGAGGAGACTTTTTCATCCCTGATTTGCAATGCGATTAACTCAGGAACAAGACCAAAAATGGTTAGGGACAACAAGTGAAGCTAACAACCTTCAATCTATTTTCCTTCAGAATCCAAAATCACTGCACTCCTTGCATGAGTAATAGTCAGTATCCTCATCATGCTTAGCGTCTAGTTGGGGAATATGAAAAATCACGGTTGACTATAATATATTGATATAGGCTTGTCAGGTTTGGTCCCACTTCTCCCCTGCTACTTCCCCAAAGAAGAGTTAGGGCAAAAGGAGATACATCAGTAGCAATCAAATGTGACTGGTAAATCCATCTAGTGCAGCCAAGGAGAATGTACTAGTCTGAATCTGCCTTTTATCTTGCCCTGAAAATAGCTTGTATATATGCCTAGAGGCAAAAGAATTTCTCTATCACAGATTGGTTCCTTGTGGCAGCAAATTAACTATCCACTTTTCCTCATCTACCTCTAAGAAAAAAACAGTGTCAGCTCTAGGGTCTCTTATCTAGCCTGTAGCTGCAAACCGGACTAGTCTCTCTTGGACTATTTCCACAGAATCAGATATCTGTGACCTACAGGACTAAATATCATATATGTTCCCCCTTGTCTATATGAAATGTGCAGGGATCTCTGTGGAGGACAGCTGGCTGAGGAGTACCCTCATCCCTTCCTAGGATCGGGAAAATCCGAATTCTCCCAGATTATGGCCATCTCTGCCCAGGTGCTTGGCTTTGGGTAAGGTCTTCTTTCTAGGCATAACCCCTCCTCCCTTCTGTCTCTGGAGATTAGTCCCAGACATGTACATTTCAAACAACAACTTGTTTATATCCAGAGGCAATGGCTGTACCCACAGAGATTCTTTCCTCTGCTAATTTGGAAAGCTTTAAAAAATACAGATTCTTATTGCTGGTCATTAATAAAATTAGAACAGCTTTTTAAAGTCCCCAAGTGGCTTCTGTTATTAAGATAGAAACTCTGCAGGCAATTAAATTCTGCATAGTTCAATAGCTAAATACTTTCCCATTTGCCCTCTGTAAATGAAATTAAAAGCATATATGCAAAACAATTAAGATCCCTCATCTTTTATGTAGAGAAAATCAGATGTAAGATAATATCGGTAAAGTAAGGAATGACTTGAAAAGAGACAAAGAATTTTGGACTTAAGCCTCAGCTAACCCATGTAAACAAAAAAGGGAAGGGGAAAGGAAAATGGAAAAAAAGAAAAAGGCGCAGTCCTGGCTACCTGGATTCTTTTCTAAGAGAAAGGTTCTTTAAATATCAGACTTGCATCCCATCCCCATCTTACTGCCCTGAGCCTGGTGGATAAAGATACTAGCTTCCATGGTGGAGACCAGCCCTGCTCAGCACCATTCTTCTCTCTCTCTACAGTATGCTTTTCCATGCATCTCTCTAACTCCTATAGCAGACAAATTAAAAACAAACTTTGTGGGTCAAAGTAACCCTGCCCTGCTGTCTACACCATGGGAAAGTTCTCTCTCTCTCCCCCAAGACTTCAATAGTTGGTGTATCTGGGGTCACTTGTGCTTATTGTTCAAAAAGATACATGGGAATTGGCATATCTGTCTCTGCTACGCACTTCTGCTCCAAGGTCACCATTATGATATACATATATCCTCCAGAATTAAAAATAGAAAAAGGAAAATGGTAGAATTTTCTGTAACAACTCCCCTTTATAGGCCATCTCAAAGAGGTAGGTCCTTCTGTAAGAGACTACATTTCAAAAAGTGTGAGACAAATTCATCTTGGGGGTAATCTCCATCAATGAGGTTCATCCTTCAAGAGGTATTGCGGGGCATGCCCATAACTTCCATAAGTAATCTGCAATAAAAAAAACCTAAACAAAGATTCAACATCTTGAAAGCTCATAAATTTGATCAGAGATCTCCCCTGGCCATACTCCTGCAAAAGTGCTATGGGATATTCTACAGGGGAGTTACCAGCAGGGGATTAGGAAATTATTAATATGAAGGAAGCCATTGATTTGGGCTTTAGAGAATGGGTGAGTTCCATGAGCAAATATTGGGATTGACAACATTTCAGGCATAGTGCAAAGGCATGAAAGAGGATTGACACAGGGTATGCTTGGAGGACAGAGTACTACTCTTTATTTCAATTATTCTCACTTCAGTTTGGTTAGCAGGGTGCATAGAGAAGAGTGATATGAGACAAAGGTGGCAAGATAGGGAAGGAACAGATCTGGGGGTGGGGTGGGGGGATGGACCCTGAATGTTAGGCAAAGTTGATTGACTTTTATTTAAGAGGCACTAGAGAGCCACTGAATGTTTTTTGAGCAGAGGAGTAGTCTAACAATAATATAAAGGAGGGATTGTAGGGAAGAAGAACAGAAATGGGGAAAACCATTATTTGGTCCCTATAATAATCTAGATAGGCAGTAAGAAGGGGATGTACTAGGGTGGTGACACTGAATTGAGAGAAAGGTATAGATAGCAGTAAAGCTGCAAAAGTGGAATTGACAAAACTTGTAACTAAGTAGAGATGAGAACCTCCAACTTCTTTTCTGTCCAAAATCACATGTTTGAAAGAAATCCTCAAGGCTCATATTTGAAAGAATATTTACCGGGATAGTGTTTTTTTTATTAGTGAAATCTGACAGTATTTTTTCTTTTTATATTTATCATCTTTGACCTTGATTTATCCCTAATTTTTCTCAGATCTTCTATATCTCTGTATATCTGATTTATTTTCTCACTTGCTGAAGTATTGCAGCTTTTCCATTGAAAAAGCTTAAAGAAATTTGTCTGAGGACAAAAATGTATTTGGTTTTTTAAAAGTTGTTTTATTTTTTACTGTGAATTTACCAATCACCAACAAAGACAAACATTTCAATATGTAAAAAGTGGAATCAAGATAGTGGAGTAGTGAGAAGTAGTATAAGTAGTGTGGTGAGGAGCTCCTGCCCCTCCTGCCCCCAAATCCCTCTAAATAAATCTGGAAAATACACCAGACCAAATCCTCATGGGGGTATCCAAGGAAAAGTCACAGTGAGTCATTTTCCAGCCCAGGTCAGCATAGAGAGACAGACCAAGAGGTCAGTGGATACTAGGGATGGGATCTGGCCAGGGAGACTAGATCTGGCCATGCTTATCATACTCAAAACACTTCAGGGCTTAGGGAAAGACTATGAACTAGAACAAGAAGGGGTCCCAGACCCATATCAGGTCACCCGTGGGTCCATTCTGAGGCATCATGATAGGGACAGCTGTAAACTGGCAGATTTGTTGCCCACTCCTGAGTTCTGGATCACAAAACCAGGATTAACAAGTCCTACTTCACTCTCCATCCTCCCCCAAGTAGTCTCAGGTCTCAGTTAGTACATTGAGAGAGGAATAAGTTTGAAAACAAGCAGCAGCAGTGTGATTCAGATGCCAGAAGCAGAGCAGGGATACCAGTTCTACTCTCCAGCCCAATCTGAAGCCTGCAGAGAAAAACCAAGGCAGCCACCAGAGCTCTCCAGTGGGCTAATAGGCTGCAGTCTACTATTACTTGCACCCAAACCCAAGTCAGGAACTTGCAGAGTTCAGAGTAGGAAGTCAGTGATCAGACTTTGCATTTGGTCAAACCGCTTTGAAAGATCTAAAAGCTCACAGGTCCTGAGCCCAAACTGTCCCTGAGATCCTGTAACAACACAAACTCAACAGCCTCAAGAAAACAGCAGCAGGACTAACCTAGACATTCTCTCCAGAAGGCACAAAGCCTGGCCCTAACATCAAGTCTGAAGACAGGAAGTAGAGTGGAAGAATAAGAAAAGGAAGGAAGGAAGAGAGGAAGAAGGGAAGAGAAGAAGAGGAAGAAAGGAAGGAAGGAAGGAAGGAAGGAAGGAAGGAAGGAAGGAAGGAAGGAAGGAAGGAAGGAAGGAAGGAAGAAAAAGAAAGAAAGAAAGAAAGAAATTCTACCATGAAGTTATTATGATGACAAATGATCAGAACACAAACCCACTTTCCTTTCCTTCCCCCTCACCCCCATTTCAAATCTGTCATATAAATTCTGGGTGTGCCTTATGATTGGTGTTATTTTAAAAAGTTGTTGTAGTTTTAGTTGTTTGTTGTTCAGTTGTGTCCAACTCTTCATGACCCTATTTGAGATTTGCTTGGCAAAGATACTGGAGTGGTTTGAAATTTCCTTCTCTAGCTCATTTTACAGATGAGGAAACTGAGGCAAATAGGGTTAAGTGACTTGCCAAGAGTCACATAGCTAGTAAGTGTCTTGGGCCAGATTTGAACTCAGGAAAATGAGTCTTCCTGACTCCAGTCCTAGTACTCTATCCACTTAAAATATATGCCTATAACTATTTCTGCTTTCTAAGAAAGCTAATTTTTAGAGTTTTGTCCTATGTTTAGGAGTGACCTATATTTAGAGCAGTACAGTAAGTTATTTTTAAAAGCTTAATGTAACCTTACTATTATAAGCGCTGTTGCTATGATATTTTGGTATCTACATTTGGGGCATGTTCCTTGCACTGAGATCACTGAGTCAAAAGGGCAAAACGGTTTTGTAATTCCTATTGAATAATACCATATTTTTTTCTCAAAATATTAAACAAATTAATGATTCCACCAATAGCATAAGAGTTTGACTTTCTCTAATTATATTTGCCAGGTTAGAGACTGTAAAATGATATCTCAATTTGGTTATTGACTATTTGTATTTTTTATTTCTAGAGATGCCCATTCAAATCCCTTGATCCCCTATTGGTCAAAGAATAAACTTAGTCCTATAAACTTGTGTCATTTCCTCATTGGCTGTGGATATCATATTTTGTAAGACATATTTATAAAGTAAGTCCACATAAATCATCAGCATTCCTATATATCATAAACAAAACTCTGCAAGAAGAGATAATAAAAATGCCCCATTTAAAATAACTCTAGACAGCATAAAATACCTGAGAGTTCACCTGCCAAAACAAGCCCAGGAACTATGTAAGCGAAATTATTTTTAAAAAAACTTGCTACACAAATAAAATCAGACTTAAATAATTGGAGAAATATTAATTGCCCATGGTAGTCAGGGCCAATATAATAAAAATGACAATTTTACCCAAATTAATTCATATAATCAACACCATCCCAATTATACTGCCAAAAAAGTTATTTTACTGAATTAGAGAAAATAATAACAAAATTCATTTGGAAGAACAAAAAGTCAAGAATGTCATGGGAAATATTTTTTTAAAATGTAAAGGAAGGAGGTTTAGCAGTACCAGATCTTAAAATGTGTTATAAGGCAGTAAACATCAAAACTATCTGGTACTTGCTAAGAAATAGAAAGGTAGATCAATGTAATATAGTAAACATACAACTTGCAGAAGCATATAAATGTAATAACCTTGTACTTGACAAGTGTAAAAACTTAAGATTTTGGGATAAGAATTCATTATTTGATAAAAATTGTTGGGAAAACTGGAAAGCAGTATGGTAGAAACTGGGCATAGACCAATATCTTACATCATTTACCAACATAAGGTCAAAATGGATACATGACCTAGATATAAAGAGAAATATTACAAGAAAATTAGAAGAACATGGAACATATTACTTATCAGACTTATGGATAGGTGAATAATTTATGAATAAACAAGAGTCAGAGAGCAAAGTTGGTATAAAATGGAAAATTTTTATTACATGAAAGTAAAAAGTTTTGTACAGTTAAAATACATATAGCCAAGATCAGAAGGAAAGCAGAAAATTGGGGGGGGTGGGATTTTATAGCTCTTTTCTCAGATAAATGGAATAATTTTACATATATACATATGTATATGCACACACATATATACGTATGTATACACACACATCCCTACATGTGTCTAATGGTAGCCATCTCTAGGGTGGGGGGACGGGAGAGGGAAGAAAAATAAAGAACTTTATGTGATAACTATGTTGTATATTAAAAAGGAATAGCAGATAAACGTCTCACATCTACAATATATAAAGCACCTTGTCAAATATATAAGAATACAAGTCATTCCCCAATTGATAAATGGTCAAAGGATGTGAACAAGCAGTTTTACAATGAAGAAATCAAAACATTTAGTCATATGAAAAAATGTTCTAAATCATTATTGAATAGAGGAATACAAATTAAAACAACATTGAGATATCATTTATACCTACAGATTGCCTAAAATGATTGAAAGGGAAAGTGGCAAATATTAGAGGAGCTGTGGAAAAATTGGGACACTAATTCATTGTTGGTGAACAATCTGGAATTATGCACAAAGAGTTATTAAACTACCTATGACCTTTGACCCAGCAACACCACTTCTAGGTCTATTTCCAAGCGATGATTGGGGAAAAAGCAAAAGAACCCATATGTTTATAGAAGCTCTCTTTGTGGTGACAAAGAACTGGAAATTGCAGGGATGCCCATCAATTGGAAAATGGCTGAACAAGTTGTGGTATATGATTGTGATGGGATACTACTGTGTTAAAAGAAATAATGAGCTCAATGATCTTAGAAAAACATGGAAAGACTTGCACGAAATAATGGAGTGAAAAGAGCAGAACCAAGAGAATGCTGTAATCAGTAATAGCAAAGTTGTTTTAAGAAAGACTTTAGGTGAATAAGTCATTTTGACTATTACAAATGCCCAAATTAACTATGGTTGATTGGTTGTTGTCCTTCATTCTTGAAGATGACCAAAATGACATCACTCTGCTAGAGTCAAGTTATGGTGTGTCTGACCATGGCTGATCAGACCAATACAAATTTGGAATGTTCTACTACACATAATAGGGCACAAATAGTCCACGTGAATGTTTGGGGTGGATTTTGAGGTCCTTTCTCACTGCCAAGCCTTCAAACTCTACTGCCAAGAGTGCAACTCTGATAGACTGGCCATGTTGTTTGAATGCAAAATGTCTGCTTGCCAAAAAGACTGTTCTAAGGAGAACTCACACAGGGCAAGCACTCACATGGTGGTCAGAAGAAGTGATACAAGGACACTCTCAAGGTCTCTTTCAAGAACTTTGGAATTGATTGTGTGACATAGGAGACACTGGCACAGGACTGCCCAGCATGGTGTGCCCTCATCAGAGAAGGTACTGTGCTCTATGAGCAAAGCATAAGTGAAGTAGCTCAAAAGAAACACAAGATGTGAAAATTTAGAGAATCCACCCAAATTAACTATAAAGGACATTTGAAGAAAGATGCTCTCTGCATCCAGAGAAAGAACTGCTAAATAGAAGTATGTATGGAATAATTTTACATATATACATATGTATATGCACACACATATGTACATATGTATACACACACATCCCTACATGTGTCTAATGGTAGCCATCTCTAGGGTGGGGGGATGGGAGAGGGAAGAAAAATAAAGAACTTTATGTGATAACTTTGCTGTATATTAAAAAGGAATAGCAAGTTGTACAAGGTAGATTTGCAGTTTCATGTGTAATCATCTTTTTTATTTCATAAATTAAAATAAAATAAAATTTTAAAATATTTATGGCATATAGTTCTTCTGAGGTTATAAAGATAAAAATGAAATACTTCTGGCCCTTGAGCAGAATACACAAATAAATATATACAAAGTACATAAAAAGCAAACACAAAGTAATTCAGGGGAAAGGGAAGAGAGGAAAGCAGTAGCACGTTAGAGAATGAAAAAGGCCTGATGTAAAAAGTGTCACTTGATTCTGTTTTATAATTTCTTGATTTCTCATAAAGTCCCTAGCTTCCACTTGCTCCAATCTAATTTTTAAGGTGGTGTTTTCTTCAATGGTCTTTTGGACCTCCTTTTCCATTTGTCTAATTCTGCCTTTCAAGGCATTCTTCTCCTCATTGGCTTTTTGGAGCTCTTTTGCCATTTAGGTTAGTCTATTCTTTAAGGTGTTATTTTCTTCAGTATTTGGGGGTCTCCTTTAGCAAGTCATTGACTTGTTTTTCATGGTTTTCTCACAGCACTCTCATTTCTCTTCCCAATTTTCCTCTACTTCTCTTACTTGCTTTTCCAAATCCTTTTTGAGCTCTTCCATGACCAAAGACCAATTCATATTTTTCTTGGAGGCTTTTGATATAGGCTCCTTGACTTTGTTGACTTCTTCTGGCTTATGTTTTGATCTTCTTTGTCACCAAAAAAGGAATCTAGAGTTTGAGTTTGAGTCCGAGTTTGAGTTTGAGTTCATTTTCACTGCCTGTTCATGCTCCCAGGCAACTACTTGACCGTTGAGCTTTTTGTCAGGATATGACTGCTTGTAGAGAGTACTTTGTCCCAAGCTTTAGGGTCCAAGCACTGCTGTTTTCAGAGCTACTTCTACTCCACTGTCACCCCAGGCTCTGTCCCAGCAGTGCTCCTCCTCCTTCAAGAACTGCCAACCAGGACCACAATACAGCTCCAAGCAGGGCATAGCAAGAAAATCTGCCTTTGTGCCCACAAAGCACTCCTTGCACTCCCACTCTGATCCCCTGCTACAGTCCTCCCACCGTGTGAGCCAGGGACTCAGGAAGCAGCTGAGGCTGGAGCTCTGGAAGCAGCCTCAGGAGCTTCCTGCTGCTGCTACCGCCACCTCTTCCACCACCCAGAGCTGGTGGCTGAACCGCTCTGAACTCAATCCAGCAGTTCCTGCTTAACCTGCTCTTTGGCGTTTGTGGGTTGAGAAGTCTGGTAACTGCCACAGCTTACTGTTTCATGGCCCCAAGGCCTGTTCTGGCTGGCTGCTTCCAGGTCTGGTCTGTCCCCGCGGGGCCCACCCTGGACTGCTCAGCACCATGCAATAGACCCTTTCCAGTGAACATCCAGGTTCTCCTGGGCTGGAGACTTGTTTCCTTCTGCTATTTCATGGGTTCCACAGCTCTAGAATTTGTTCAGTCATTTTTTACTGGTGTTTGGAGGGATTTGGGGGAGAGCTTAAGCAAGTCCCTGCTTTCCAGTTGCCATTTTGTCTCTGCCCCCCACCAAAAAAGTGTCACTTGAGATAAGCTTTGAAGGGAGCTAGGAATTCCAAGAGGTGGAGGTAAAGAGGTATACAATTCTAAGCATAGACTCGCAGCATGGAGACAGGAGATGGAACCTTGTCTATGAGGAAGAATGTAAGCCAGGTTGGCTTCCACTTTCCATTGGCTTCCATTTTCTGCTAATTAAAAAAATTCTAAGATAATTAGAATATTGATTCATTTGTAATTTGCTATTATATGTTGTCAAATGAGGATTGGATCCCATTTTTACTATAGTCTTATCCAATTTTCCCAGGTTTTAAAAAATTGAATAACAAATCCGTTTGTCAATGTTTTATGATCCTAATTTTATTAAACAATAGTCCCTTACTTCCCCTTCCTCTAGTTGAAAAATTATCACTTCATAATTCCTCTTAACATCTATTCGCTTGTATTTTCATATAAATTTTGTTGTGTCTATTTTTAATTTTATAAAGAAGACCATTACTATTTTTCTTAGGATTGGGTTAAAATTATAAGTTAGCTTGGATAATATTGCCATATTTACTACATGTTTACATTGCTGTACTCAGCCATGAACATTGGATAATCCTCCAATTGTTTCAGTTTATGTATGTGTCAGTAGTTAAGTCCCAAATATTTAATATATCTTATCAATAACTGTAAATGAATGTATTTTCACTTTTGTCAGAGATATGCAGAAATGTTTATATAGATTTGTATCTCTCTGTATTCCTAAATCTATTTCTCTCAATTTTTGTCTTTCTTAAATTTTCTAAAAATGGAGGTATTTTAACTTTTTCTCTATGCATATTTCTTTAATTTCTGTCATGTCTTCTTACTTAGTATTTCTAAGTGAATGCTATATTATAATGGTCAGAACATTTTTAACATGAATGTTTTGAGTGTTACAGTGGATAGAATGTTAGACCTCAGGTCAAGAAGACCTGAGTTCAAATTCAGCCTCAGATGTTAGTGGCTGTGTGAACAAATCATTTAACTTCTGTCTGCCTCAGTTTCCTTATTTGTAAAATGGGAATAATAGCAGCGCTTACCCCCCCCAAAGTTGTTATGAGGATAAAATAAGTTTTGTAAAACACTTTATAAATCTTAAAGCACTATATAAATGCTAGTTATTATTATGTTTCTTTTGTAGTTTTAAAGAACACTTTTTATTATTTGAGGGAAAAGTAATTTGACTTGTATATTATTTCCCAAACTTTGAATGAGCCTTACATTTCTAGAATAAATCCAACTTGATCATGATAAATATTTGAAAGCATATGACTGTATACTAAGGTCATAGATGTAGGGCTTAGAAGAAGCTCGGAGACCATAGTCTAACCCTTTTATTTCTGATATGAGAAAACTGAAGCCCAGAAAGGATAAGTGACTTCCTCGGGTTACCTAGATAATAAAGCTAAGAGGTGGGATTTGAACCTAGGTCTGCAGACTTCAGAGTAAGTGCATTTTCAGCTGTACCATACAATTGTCCTAATTCTATTTATTTACTTTGATTTCCATTAATTCTATTAGCCTATAGTTTTTTCTTCTACCTTATCCTTGCCAGATTTAATGATCAGAATCATATGCACCTGACAGAAAGCATTACATGGAATCCTGTTGTCAATTAAAAAAAATTATGTAGTGTAGTTCTCATTTCTTCTGCATCTATTATGATCTTCCTTTTTTGTTTGTGATTTGCCATTTGATTTTTTCACTCTTTTTAGTAAATTTGCTAATTATTAATCAATTTTATTGGTATTTTTAAAAATAGTATCTTATTTACTAAATTGATTTTATTTCATTTTGCTAACTTCAAATTTTTCATTGATATTTTTGTTTTGTGTGTGATTTTGCTTCATTAATTTGTCCATTTTCTAATTTTGTTAAGTATAATATCTGCTCAATTTTATCTTCATTTCTTATTAACACAAGTATTCAGAGGGAAAAATTGCCTTAGCATTTAAATGGATGTCCTCTGATTGTCAATGCTTCCTTTAAGCTTGATAAAATTCCCCTTTTTGCTTCTCTTAGTGTTTTCTAATTTGAATTCAGTTTTTGCTTTTTCCAGATATCATTACTGCAGATTTTATGAAATAGTTGAAGCACGGTAAATTTTTAGACCATCTCGAACTTAAATCTATATGTATCTTTCAGAATTATGTGTATACTAACCAAGTAAGGAGGTGGATCCCACAGTACAACTCCTCACACAGGGTGTGGCCTCTTCCTCTGTTTCTGGGCAAGCTTACTCTCCCCATTCTACCTTCATATCAGCAGATCTGGGTTCCCAAAGAAGGACCACCATTATGCAGCTTCAACTCAAATCCTCCCAAGGTTCTAGAGGTAATCCTGTTGCATGGTAGGAGTGGGAAATATTTTCTCCTACCCATCACTGTGCTTCTACCACTGTGCTTGTAATATACACAAAATCCTTAAAATCACAATGATGACATTATTAACTCTTACACATAAAACATTTACTTAAGAATAAGACAAAATCAATACTAATCGAAAGATAGTAGTTACTTTGAAAAAAAAAACAGTGCTTCTCACACAAATAAAGTCAGATCTAAATAAATGGAATAATACCAGTTGCTCATGGTTAGGCCGAGCTAATGTAATAAAAATGACAATCTTACCTATTAATCTATCTATTCAGTGCCATACCAATTGAACTCCCAAAAAATTATTTTACACAGCTGGATAAAGTAATAACAAAATTCATCTGGAAGAACAAGACGTCCAGAATATCTAGGGAATTAATGAAAAGAAATGCTAGGGAAGGTGGCCTAGTCATACCAGATATCAAACTGTACTATAAAGCATCAGTCATCAAAACTACCTGGTACTGGCTAAGAAACAGAGTGGTAGATCAGTGGAATAGGTTAGGTACACAAGACCCAGAAGTCAATGACTATAGCAATTTACTCTTTGATAAACCCAAAGAATCCAGCTTCTGGGCTAAGAATTCACTATTCTACAAAAACTGCTAGGAAAATTGGAAAATGGTGGGGCAGAAACTGGACATAGATCAATATCTTATACCATATACCAAAATAAAGTCAAAATGGGTTCATGATTTAGAAACAAAGTCTGATACTATAAGCAATTTGGGAGAGCAGGGAATAGTTTACCTATCAGGTCTATGGGAAAGGGAAGAATTCATGACCCAACAAGAGATAGAGAGCATTATAAAATGCAAAATGGATAATTTTTATTATGTTAAACTGAAAAGTTTTTGTATAAACAAAGTCAATGCAACAAAGATTAGGAAAAGGACCTGTATGTACAAAAGTATTTATAGCAGCTCTTTTTGTAGTAGCAAAGAATTGGAAATCAAAGGGATGCCCATCAATTGGGGAATGGCTGAAGGTAATGGAGTACTTACATTGCTGGTGGAGTCGTGAACAGATCCAGCCATTTTGGAGAGCAATTTGGAACTATGCCCAAAGGACTATAAAAATGTCCATACCCTTTGACCCAGCAATACCACTCCTAGGGCTATACCCCAAAGAGATCACACGAGTGGGGAAGGGATCTGTATGTACAAAAATATTCATAGCAGCTCTTTTTGTGGTAGCAAAGAATTGGAAATCAAGGGGATGCCCATCAATTGGCGAATGGCTGAACAAGTTGTGGTATATGAAGGTAATGGAATACAGAACCAGGAGAACATTGTACACAACCACAGACATATTGATTCTGTGATGACTAACTTTGATAGACTTGGCTTTCCTCCACAATACAGGGCTCAAAGACAGCTTCCAAAGGACTCATGATGGAAAAAGTGAACTACATCCTGAGAAAGAACTGTGGAGTCTGAATACAGATTGAGGCAAACTATTCGCTCTCTTTTTTTTCTCTTCTTTTTTGGTTTTGTTTCTTCTCTCTCATGATTCATTCCATTGGTCATGATTCTTCTTTGCAACTTGACTATTGTGTAAATAAGTTTAATGTGAAAGTTTATGTAGAATCTATATCAGACTGCATGCCATCTTGGAAGGGAGAGGGGAGGAGAGGGAGGGGAAGAAAATTTGAAACTCAAGAACATATAGAACTAAGTGTTGTAAGTTAAAAATGAAAAATCTAATTAAATTTTTTTAAAAAAGATAACATACCACTGTTAACCCATAAACCCGGGTCACACTCTCCAAACAATGCACACAATATCTATGTGGGAGAATGGGAACATATAGAAACCTAATAGGGAGACACATGAATAAAGACATCCCATGTATTGTGTTTGGGGAAACTCACAGCTATGACTGCTGAACTTTATGTACTTGAACCCTTCAAAAACAGTCTCCATCACATGAAACTACTTTTCTGCTGTTTTCTTCTGATTCTCACCACTCTTTTGTTAGGCAAATCCTATTCTTGGGCAGCTAAGTGGCACAGTGAATAGAGTGCTGGGTCTGGAGTCAGGAAGACCTGAGTTCAAATCCAGCCTTAGACACTTACTAGCTGTATGACCCTGAGCAAGTCACTTCACCCTGTTTGCCTCAGTTTCCTCACCTGTAAAATGAGCTGGAGAAGGAAATGGCAAACCACCCCAGTACCTCTACCAAGAAAACCCTAAATAGGATCATGAAAAGTCAGACACAACTGAACAAAAATTCTTCTTCTATCTTGAAATGATAAATCAGTAACAAGCTCTTTTAACTCATTTTTAACTCATCACCCTTGTTGTTGTTGTTGTTGTTTGTTCTTTGTTCCTGAAGAGGACCATGGCATCAGGGAAATGATGACATGATTTACAGTTGACTTTGATTTGAGTGAGGGAGGGCTGTGCAAGGTCACCAGCCTCACTTTCTCCTCCAGGGTCATCTGGGTCTAGTGGCCTGATACTCATCAGGATGACTAGAGATGGCCCATCTAATCACCCTTAATAGAGAACTGAAATAGAGTTACACTATTGTGATGATAAGCATTTCCTTTAATTCAGAGAATTGCAACAAGTTCTTTAGGTTGACTTTATGGTCAATGCCAACAAGCCTAGAGAGCTCTTCACTCACTTGGCTGCTGGTTTGTTCATTTACTCCCTAAATTTTTTCATAACAAAGTAATAATTCACAACAAAACTTCTCAGGTTGGCTCCATAGGCAAGGAAAAGAAGTTCAGTCAACTCTTCACTGAACAAGTTGCTACATTGTCCAATCAGGTTCAATATAAAATTATGTAAAACAATTTCATAGCTTATTTTCCCCTTTGCTTTCTGCTCTCAAGCAAGAGGGAGCAACAGAGAACTGGCACCTTTAAAAGGTTTTCATTCAAATAGCAGATCACACTGGAGAAAAATAAGCAGAATTCTGCTCTCTTTCAATGAATTTCAGCCTCCTTTCAGTCAATTACCATCTCCCAATGCAAGAGCTGAAGTCTTACTGAAGACATAAGGACTGACTGGTCCTGCTATCCTCTTAACTACTCTTCTGCTTTGTTCTTAACTTCCCTGTTCCTGTTGGGTTCTTTACTTTCTAACAGCTTAAAATGGAACTTCTTGGTAGCCAATGGCTCATCTTCCATCCCGAGGTTAAACACAAAAATCCTCTTTTCTGTTAGTCATGAAACCATTCAATACTCATTTAATCATCCCATCACCTCTGAAAACTTATTGGATTTGTTACTTAGTGAGTTTTAACTCAAACTCTAAAAAGTCATATGCATATGACTAAAGGACCACAATGCTTACAGCCTTAGTAATTACTCTATCTTCAAATAGGTCCTGTCAGCTCTCTAGTCACTCCTCCTACTAATCTGTGTCTCTCACATTTTATTTGAAAACTATTCATTCACATTTGCATTTCATTAATTTTTCACAAATGAATACTTTTTCCCTACTCTTTTCCCAGCCAAACTATCCTCATATAAAAGAAGTAGTTCCTATGTAACACACAAATTAATTTAATCCTTTAGTATACAGAATAGTCAATATTTTTGGCCCCAAACTTATTTTCTGCCCCTTTCAGCAACCAAATTGTTCATATACAACAGGGAGTTTTCCTTAATCAAAATATTGTTGGATTTTGTTTTTCAATACATATCTCATTTATTTTCTGTAGGAAAATTAAATCTATTTACATTCAAATTTAAAATAAGCTGAATTTTATCTATTCACCACCATACTTTGGTAAATGATTTGCTTCCCCCCCATCAAGGGTATTCAATTGTTGTTATATCATCAGTATTAATCCTTTCCCACTTTCATGCACACCCATAATACTCAACACAGTTCCAATATTTTATATTGTTAACTTTATGCGGTTTACAATGACTCAGTTTCCCTATCTACAACTCTGTTTAAGACAAGACTACAATTAAGGAACAAACCCCTTCTTCTGTCACCATTCTTACTACCCTTGTATTCTTTAATTTTTAATGTCACCACAAATCAACTTTTTCTCCTTTCCATTTTCTTCAAGGTAACATAATTCAGATATTAGCCAAAACAATCCTACATTTACTTTTTTAGTGCTTCTATGGTGAGTGCACTAGTTAATCACAGCTGTAAAGTAATGATTTGGCATCTCAACATTAATTTATTGTTTTTATGTGGACTTTTATATGGTCATCTTTTGTTTTGGAAAATAAATCTTTGTTGAAAAGCTGATTTGGAGGGCAAAATCTGATTGTTCTTCAAGTCTGAGGTCATTATGTCATTTGTTTTGTTAGACAAATCTGTGCTATTAGCATTTTCTTTCAGCAGCTTTTAAAATAATCTCATCATTGTATTTTTGAAGCATTAAATAATGTTGTGTTTGGATGAATTGCATCTGGGGTTCTTTGTTCTCTTGCTAATTCCATTGGTTTGCAACCTAGCTCTTATTTTAAATATTTCTGGGAAAATTTCTTGAAGTCAGATTTTTTATTTTTTAAGGAGCCATTGAATGTTTCCTCTTTGCTCTGTCCTCTAAATATGTCCCTTTTATGACAGCTTCCAACACTTTTTTTCCAGTTGGATAATTTTCTGGAGTTATTTTGCTTTCTTTTTTGTTTCATTCATTCCATTCTCTAGTAAAATAATTGTTTTTCATTGAATTTATTTTTTATAATCTCCATATAATCTCTCTCCTGAGATCTCAGTTACACTCAATTCCCAATTCATTTCATGTTGTGATTCTTGCTAACTTCATTTCTTCCATTAATTACTTCAATGTCTTTATCATTGTATTGGCAACCAAAAATGGGCTCCTTAGCACTTAGTCAACAAGTGCCCTTGACTAGTTTGGCTTTTTCCCCTGAACTGAATGCTGTTTGTATCTTGGACTGGAGTAAGCTTGTCGGCCCCTTCACCTTGCTTCCCTTGCTTAAGCTGATGGAAAGAACCTGTGCTTTCCTGGTCAACCCCTTCAACCTTGCTTAAGCAGATTGAAAGAACCTGTGCTTTCCCCGGCGTACCTTACACCCCCGCAGAAGCTGGATGGTTAAAAGCAGCTCCCGTTGGAGCCAGAGGCTGCCACAGCTACAGCCACAGCCGAAGCAGGAGCTGCCAGTAGCAGAGCTGACCTACGGGAGGAAGCTGAACAAAGACTTCAGGCCAGTGGGTAATCTTTTTACCATAGAGGGGGAAGCATGATTTTGCTTTACGCAATCATGCTTCTCTGTAGCCTCCTGGTTACTCTTTCAAGGCGTACTTATTGGGCCTGGAAGCTTTTGATCAATATATCAAAATGGGGTTGCTGGTTCATGGGTTGGTTACTGTGGAGCCTAAATATATGTTTTGATTCTTCTGCCTTCTACTTTGAGAGTTTCTTATATCCGGCGGTTCCGAACCTTTCAGACATGTTTATGATCCTCTTTGAGATTATAAACTCTGCCCTCCTATTACAATCATCTATTTTTTACATATAAAAAATTTCTAGGTTAATTTTTGGTGGTAGTGTTTTTTCTTTTTAAATACATTTTACTTCTAGCTTTTAGGATTTGGTTTCTTTGAAACCCTAGACTGAGGTTTTTATTTTGTTGGAATTGTATTGTATTCTTTCAGTTTTCTTTTTTCCTAAAAACAACAACAGAACCCCAACACATTTTAGAGGGTTTCTAGTAGTTTTTCTTATTTTGAACAGTTTCATTGCTGTTTTTCCACATGATGTTTGAAGAGACGGGGTCTTTCATGACATAATAATAACAGCCACTACCATCTATATAGTGTTCACTATGTGCACTGTGCCAAGGACTTCACAATTATTGTCTCATTTGATCCTCACAAAAACCCTGCGAGGTAGAGGTGCTATTATTATCACCCCCATTTTACAGACAAGGAAACTGAGGCAAACAGAGGCTGAGTTGCCCAGAGCCACACAGAAAAGTGTCTGGTGTAGGATTTGAACTCAGGTCTTCTTGACTCCAGATCTGGCACTCTTCCAAAAAGACTCAGCACTTTCATATTATAGATGAAGAAATGGAAACTTGGAGATAGAAAATGACTTGCCCAAGATCACATAGGTAATAGCAGAGCTATAATTAAGCCTAAGTCCTCTTGACTCCAGATCCATCCTTTCTACTACACCATACTTCCTTTCAGTTTAAATATGAAGTGAGCAGAAATGGAGCCTCATGGAGAGAGAGGGGCCCATGTAAGGAGAAGGGCCTGTTCTTTTGTATGGCTTGAAGGAAGCAGAATAAACATCTCTAGACTCTTGTGCCCCCATCCTTCTCCAAGGGAGACTTTCATTTCTGCCAGGAGGTGAAGAAGAAGGTGGGGACTGGAGGCCTCCCCTCTGCTCTCCCCAGAGAAAGGGGGTACTAGATGATAATTATATCTATTTGCTCCTTTAAATATTATTAGTCTAGGGAATATGATCAGGTTCCATCTAACTCTCAATTGCTTTGTCAATTATGGGCAAAGGGGGGACCCCAAGCTCTATATCCAAGGCTTAACCCCTTCCCCACCAGTACCACAATGAATATACATATCAAATAGCAAAGAAACCCATTTATCCAAATCAGAGAAGGTGTGCATAGGAGTATATATATCAGACAACACAGAGTGAAGGAGTTCTCTCATTGGAAGCAAGATGGGAAATTCCCTGAAGTCTCTAGAGTAGCAAGCTGGGAATGGGGGCATGACAGAGACTGCCACTTTCTTTCATATCTTCTCATCATCTTTTCAGTAACCTGAAGAGGGCTTGACTTCTTCCATTTTCCCTCACAAAGCTGAAAGCCTACTTGGTGCTCCATGAAGATTCTAGCTTATAAAATCCCCAAAGAGGACTCAAAGGGAACTACTGAGACCCAAAGCTCTTTCCTCTTATCAACCCTACCCTGCCCTTCACATAGGGCAGGGGTTTTATCTCCAATAAGAAGAGAGTCCCATAGCAATGGGTTTTGGGTCAGGGATTACATTCAGTTCACACTAGGAATTAATATTGAAATTCAAAACACTGACTCAAAACACTACCCCTCAAATGAAAGGTACTAGGCACCAGATTAGATTCACTCCCATTAAAATGTAAACTCTTTGAGAATAGCTCTGTCTTCACTGTCAATGATAAATGCTTAATGAATTGAGGGATGATCCTTATTAGAGCAGTTCTGATCCCCTGGCAAAATATTGCATATAAAATAAATAAACTAATCGAACCTAAGATATTTCACTTTTCATAAAAATAGGGGGAAAATGCATATAATTTTTGATTTGGCCTTGATTTGTTTCATTTTTTTTAAAATCAATTGAATACTTCTACAGAAATTTTGATTGGGTTTTAGATTTCCAGAGCAAAATTCACAATATGTCTCATATGGAAACAACACAGGATCCTCCTCTTTATTAACTGGTGTTCTTTCTTTTACCAGCTACCAAATGCTATCCTATGGCACTTTTTACTAAAAAGTAGGGGTAGGTGCCCAGAGTGGTACTCTGTTCCAGAGAGGAACATCTGTGAAGATGTTGATCTAGTTCCCCTCATCTGCCCTAGGCTTTTAAAAATGTTTTATTGAGATACTTGGAGCATTGCCACTCACAGCTGGGGCAGGATGACGCTGTATCTCTCAGAGCTTGGCATGAGCCAGCCATCCTTTCTTAACTCCCCTTAACTCCTTAGGAGAATACATGGACAGACAAAGTACTGGAATCAGTGACTTCATGTTCAGATTGGATTTTGGTTAAATGTTTGAGATGCTACACCTCTGGCAGAAGTGTTTTTTGAGGCATCAGGGTGCAGAGGAAGCAGCATTCATTAAACTAACAGACAGAAGACCTAAGCTTCCATTCCATTGCAATGAATTGTTAACTGTGCAACCTTGGATAAACTGCTAACCTTCTCTGAATCCTGTGCCACATTTGTGAAATCAGGATGGCAAGCTGCCCTGCCTTACTCACAGGTGTTAAATGACAAAGTATATTCTAAGCTATAAAACTCTACTATACATATACATATATATATATATACACATAATATACATTATCACTATTGTGTTGATGAAAAAGATTCCATGAAATACAAGTTTAAGTAACTTAAAGGCTTGTGTGCATCTTTGAAATGGATGTATCCAAGATTTATACACAACTTTTATATACAACTAATGGAAATATGTAAGACCAAGTGCCATTCCTCAGTAAATGGCCAAAGCTCATGAACAAGTAGTTGTCAAAAGAAGTACAAACTATTAACAACCATATGAAAGATTGTACTGAAAAAACGTAGGTTATATAAAAAACAAAAGATAATAAAATTTATTTTTAAAAGATGAAGTATATGTGTTAATGAGTGCATCTGTATAAATGAAAAGAAAAAAAAAGAAGCTAAATTCTGTAATCAATCAACATTTATTAAGCACCTACTGTGTGCCAGGCACTGTGTTTAGTTCTGGGGATACAAAAAGAGGCAAAAGACAGACTTGGAGGGGTTTACAATCTAATGGAGGAGACAACACACAAACAAATATATACAAAGCAAGCTATATACAGGATAAATAGGAAGTAACTAGATGGAAGGCACTAGAATTAAAGAGGTTGAGGAAGGCTTCCACCAAAAGAATGAATTTTAGTTAAGACTTAAAGAAAGCTAGGGAGATCAGCAGATGGGGCAAAGGAGGGAGAGTGTTCCAGTCACGTGGGACAGCTAGAGAAATGCTTGGAGCCAAGAGATGGAGTGTCTTGTTCATGTAACAGCCTAGAAGCCATAGTCATTGGATCAGAGTACAGGGAATAAGGTATGAGAAGATTGGAAACGCAGGAGGGGGCTATGTTATAAAGGTTTGAATGCCAAATAGAGCATTTTGTATTTGATCTTGGAGGCAATAAGGAGCCACTGGAATTCATTGAGGGGTGTATGTGACATGATTAGACCTGTGTGTTAGCCACTTTAGTGGCTGAATGAAGAATGGATTGGAGTGGGGAGAGACTTGAAGCAGGTACAGCCACCAACAAGTATTGCAAAATCCAGGCATGAGGTGATGAAGGCCTGCAGTAGAGGGGTGGCAGTGTCAGAACAGAGAAGGTGGTGTATTCAAGAAATGTTGCAAAGCTGAAATTGATAGGCCTTTGCAATAGATGGGAGTGAGAGATAGTGAGGGATCCAGGATGACTCATAGGAGCAAGCCTGACGGAGGGGGAAGGTGGTGTTGCCCTCTACAATAATAGAGAAGGTAGAGGGTGGGTAAGGTTTAGGGGGAAGGATAACAAGTTCAGTTTTGGATATATTTGGATATATTGACTTTAAGATGTCTACTGGAAATCCAATTCAAAGTGTCTGCAAGGCTTTTGGAAATTCGAGATTGAAGGTCAGCAGAAATTTGGGGGTGGGATGGGTAGATTTGAGAATCATCAATATAAAGATGGTAATTAAATCCATGGGAGCTGACAAGATCATCAAGTGACGTAGTATATAGAGAGAAGAGGGCCCAGGACAGAAACTTGAGGGACACTTATGATTAGAGGGTATGATCGGAAGAGGATCCAGCAAAGGAGACAGAGAAAGACTGGTCAGGTACATAGGAAGAGAACTATGAGAGGGTGGTATCCTGAAATCCTAGAGAGAATATTAAAGAGGAGAGAGTAATTGACAGCATCAAAGTATTCAGAGAGGGCAAGGATAACGAGGACTGAGAAAAGACCAGTGAATTTGGCAACTAAGAAATCATTAGTAACATTGGAGAGGCCAGTTTCAGTGGAATGCTAAGGTTGGAAGCTGGATTATAAGGAGTTAAGAAAAGAGGGAGAGGAAAGTGGAGGCATCTTTTATAGATAGTCTTTTCTAGGAGTTTAACTACAAAGGGAAGAAGAGACATAGGGCAATGGTAGGAATGGAAGGAGCAAGTGACGGTTTTTTTTTTTTGGGAGGAGACATGGCCAGGTATTTAGGCAATAGAAAATGAACCAGTAGAAAGGGAGAGACTGAAAATAAGTGAAAGAGTGGGGATAACAGGGGGGGTAATATGTTGGAAGAGAGGGGACAGAATGGGATCAGTTGGACAAGTAGAGGGGTTAGTAGAAGGGTAAGGATTAAGGTCACTTCATCACATGGGACAGGTGGAGGAGGAAATAGTGGTAGAAGGCATCTGAGTGATAGGGGATGAGGAAGAAGAAAAAAGAGTTCATGGCAAATGGCCTGAGGTTTGAGGAGGGATGATGAAGTTTGGAACAGCTACTGTGGAAAGTGGGAGAGTGGGTTGATAAAGGGGTCTGGTAGGATTGACTAGAAGCAGTGGGGGACCGGTTGAAATTGTGCAACACAAATCTATGGTGGACTCAGAGTAGTTGCATGATTTTCTCCATCTTTATTTGGCAGCATGTGTATAGGAGATGCCAAATGCTGGGAGTGTTCAAGCCTGAGGTTTGGCCGGCCACTATTGGCAAAAAGGGGGCTAGGGTTTGGAGAAAGGAAGACAGTGTAGAGTTGAATTGGTTCACCAATGGGTCAAGATGGATAAAAGAAGAAAGTGACTAGTGCAGGGGAGATAGCCTGGGAGAAAATTAAAGGAGTCAAGGGGTTGGAAGTGATGGTAAGCATGAAGAGTAGGGTTTCATAAGGAAAGGCAGAGGGAGAGGTGAAAAGCCAATAAATTATAGATAGGGCATTTCAGAGTTCTTGAACACAAAGGCGGCACATTTGTGAGTCACAGCAAAATCATGAGTATGACTATCTTCGTATGTGGATGAGGTAGGGTGGAGTAGCAGCTTGTGGGGAGGAGGTTGAGGAACTGAATGATTAGGATATTTGAGGGAGAGTAAATATGTAGGTTAAAATCCCCTATTACGAGGGTAGGCATTGGAGAGGAGAGGAAAAACTGTGGGCCAGGTATTGAACTCAAGGAAGGGGAGTGACCCCAGGGGTTGTAGACACCAGTTACCAGTTTTTTGATAGGATGGTAGATATGAAGTGCATGAACATCAAAAGAAGAGAAGTCACTGAATGATGAAGGCAGAGGAAGAACCTGGAAGTGGCAATGGAGAACAAGTAGTATTTCAACTGCCCCACCCCAACCAGTGAGCCAAGAAGAATGAGTGAAGGTGCAGCCAGTACTGAAAAGGGTGGAGAGGGATGTTGTGCTATCAGGGAGGAGCCAGGTTTCAGTAGATGCAAGGAGTGGAAGATTTAAGATGAAGGGAAGTTTGCTGCCTATGGAACAAGCATTCTAGAGGGCATAGTGAAAGGGTTAGGTGGCATTTGGTTGAAACTTTGGGTTGGGAAGATTGAGGATGAGAATGAGCAATCAGGTGGTGGGAATGGTTTATAAGGTTTGTATGTATAATTATAATGATCAAACTTGTCCCTGAAGAGATGAGAAATTACATTTCCTTCTCTTCACTGGAGAGATGGGAACAATGGATGCAGAACATTGAATATACTGTCAGACCCTGTTGATATATTGGTTAGTTTTGATTTTTATTTTTTGTTATAAAAGATGGCTTGCTGCAAAGGGGAGGGCCATTCAGAAATAAAGACGATATAAAAACAAAACATAAAATATCTGCCTTTTGTTGAGAGCTTGGCCCCTAAAATTTATTTCTAATGTAAAGGATGACTGTACATGGGATCTGGAGTTCCAGACCAACTTCCGCTTTGGCTGGCTCCCTTCCCATCCAAAAGCCCTCCTTCTCTCCCAAGGGTAATACACCTGTTAGACTCCTAGAATCTGAATGCCTTCACAATGCAGTAGCCTAGCACAGACAGAAGAGAAGCTCTTTTCCACTTCACTGTAAGTTAATGTTTGGACCCTGTTAAAGCAGACCACAGCTAAGACAGAAAAAAACTGGAAGGTGCCATCACTTTACTAATGGATTTTGGTATCTGAAAGTGGAAGACAAAGCAGAATAAAGACTAGGAAGTGGGAAGAATAGAGATAATAAGTGAGAATAAAATGACTGAAAGAGGTAAAAAGTTTGAGAAGTGAAAAATGAAATGAGCTCTGAAAGGGAAGGCATGAATTCAGTCTCAATTTCTGCAAGGGATCATTCAGAGGCTGGCTGTAAGAAACAAAACCCCTTTCTTACCTTCCTTGTCTCTATTTTCAGTGTAAACATGACTTAGGGAATCACAAGATGACAAAACACACCAGACACATTTTTGTTTTGTTTTGTTTTTCTTTAAAAAAAAGATCAGCATTCATTTTTCTTCATTAACCTTTGGAATTAAAATAAGGTTTAAAATACCCCAAATATACAAATGCCATCTATGCGGTGCATTCTAGGAATGCTGAGGTAAGCATCAATGCAGGGGATCACAGCATCCCTCAGTGCAACAGTTCGTACCCAAAAGACAGATACCTTAGGAACTGTCTCAGCTTCAATCAGTTAAATGCCAAATAAATCCACAGGAAGGAAGAAGATATAAGAGGAAGTACCAGGAAGAATTCTTGCAGAAAAAAAAAAATCAACCAAAAAAACTTCAAAAATACTGGCTCCAAAACAGATTGATGGGGACACCTTTCTTTCCAGCAAAAGAGAAACTGAAGGCTAAGTGTCTTGTGCCTTGAAAACCCAGGGGCCTCTGCCCAGACTCCAAAAATAGTACAGAGGTTGCCAGCAAAGAGCCCTTTTTGTTCACAGCTTTTGTCTCCGTAGCAGTTGGCAATGGCTTCATCCTGCCACCACTTCCTTTCTCCACACACACACACACCCCTGCAAGCTCCTCTCCCCTTGACTCTTGAAGGACTCAGACAGTGCACTCACGGGGACTAGAGACAAAGCAGCTTGGCCTTGAAAAAAAAAAGACATCATTAGCTGGAGGCAGGAAAGTACAGGCGTGGAAAGAAAGGCTATTCCCAGAGTTCCTTGTGTACAGAGAGCATAGTTCATTCTCAGCATCACACTGCTGGTGGCTGACTTCGGACGGAAAGCCTCAGACCTCTTTGTCCATATTTGAAAAATACATTATTCTCTTGTTTAAAAAAAGACATAAAAATAAGCTTGTCATCTGCTGCCAATTTAACGTCCAAACGAAGGATTTTCCCCCAGCATTTCCAGAACATTTGTTTGATCTTGTAAGAAGTCTACCATGCTAGATGAAACAGAAGTCAAACGCCCTGCCCTCTTACCCCCCATTTAAATCAGTTCCTGTCAAAAAAGGCAGGATCCCCTTAGACCTCGGGCTCTGTGCAGGTCAGCAGACAAGGACCGACTCATTTGCTTGGTGGTGAACTCAACATTTTTGGCTGCTTCCACAGCTCGGCTCAAGGACAGGCTGAGATCATTCAGGTCAACAAGATCCAGCTCAGACAAGCAGCGGTGGCCTGGAGCTGGAGACGGAGCTCGGCGGCTCTGAGACGAGGATCTCACCTCGGCAGGTTTTTTACCACTGGAGTAATGCAGAGGGGAGGAGGCTGAGGTAGGTGCTACTGGAGAATAGTACCTGGGGAGATGATACAAAATAAATAAGTGAATGGTAAGAACCACAAGGATCTCATTGCCCATAACTTAAATGATCCCTTTCTGTTGGGTCATAAATCTTGGATGAGCCAAATATAACGACGCATAGAGTGCTTGGATTAGAAATGCCTGTGTTCCTGATGAATGAATAGAATACCCATGAGATGAACAGGACATGTTCTGTATTATATTCTTTAGCTAGAAGGGCTCAGACAGAAGGACCAGAAGGCTTAGACCTAGGAATTGAACGAGTAACGATGCATCATTGACAAAAAACAATAGTTTATTTTTTTTTATCTTTTAAAATTGATCATTCAATTCCTGTTACAGTCTCTGGACTATTTGGTTTTTTTTCCCCCCTCTTTCTCTTGGATTTGTGCCTAGGCCACTGCTCATTAGCCCCCTACCAGGAGAGGTGAAAGAAGAAGAGACCAAATTCTGATCTCCCAATTTAGAAAAATGTAGGCTGTGAAAGGAATCTCAGAAATCCTCAAACCTGCAGCCTTGAAGCTACATGTGGCCCTCTAGGTCCTCAAGTGCAGCTCTTTGACTGAATCCAAACTTCATAGAACAAATACCCTTAATAAAAAGACTTGTTCTGTAAAACTTGGATTCAGTTAAAAGCCCACGCCCAAGGACCTAGAGGCCGTGGGTTCCCCACCCTCGCTCTAGCCCGTGTTTGTTGGCATAGCAGGAAAACAGATTAAGAGAGAAGAAAGAACTTGCCAAGTTCAAAGATAATGGCTTAGTAGACTGAAATCAAGGTCTTTTAACTCGGCCAGCCAGTAAGCCAAGTCATTCAGTCAGTCAGTCCCAGAATATTAGGGCTAGAAGGGACCATGGAAACCATGAAGTACAATTTAACAGAAGCTTAAGGAGGGGTAGAGAGTATGGACTAGTTCTTAGGCACCCTCTCCAATATCCTTTTGAGAACCACATTAGTATGGCCTCTCCAATTTAATCAAATAGTCAGTAGAAAACAAAGTAGGCTGTTGCGTGGAGGAGGGAGTGATGGCAAAGGTTCTTCATGAATTTCATTTGGCCCTGATCTTCAAGAATCTAGTGTGGGGCCGTGCATACAGTAGAGGAGGCTAGCATAATGATGGAGTGCCTCAGTGGCAGGAAGACCTGGGTTCAAGTCCTATCTATGACACATACTGGCTGTAGAATCTTGGATGAGCAACTTAACCTCACTGGGTCTCAGTTTCCTTATCAGTAAAAAAGGGTTGGGCCAGGTGTGATGGACCACACCTTCGATCCCTTACTGCTGGGCTCTGCTGAGGCTGGTGGATTGATTGAGCTCAGGAGTTCTGAGATGCTAATACTAAGTCTGACTCCAATATGCTGAACCCCCAGGGAGGGTGGAGAGGAACTCCCAGGCTGCCTAAGATGGAGCAATTATGAATTCATCTATAAAATGAAGATTATAATAGCACCCATCTCTCAGGGTTATTGATGAGATAAAATGAGATGATACTTGCAAAGCCCTCTGCAAACCTTAAAGCACAATATAAATGCTGGCTATTAAAATACATATGTTTGGATAACTATTTCAATATAATTCGTTTCTTTTGCAACCTTATGTATTTCATCTTATGAATTTAAAAATATTCTTCTGAAGAATCCATAGGCTTTGCGAGACTGTTGAAGGGGTCTAGGATACAAAAAAAGGTTAAAAACTCCTAAAATTACTTCATGTATATATATGTAATCTATATATATTATATAGATATATTTATGTATGCATTGTTATTGTTCAGTCGTTTCAGTCATGTTTGACTCTTCATGACCTCTGGGGTTTTGTTAGCAAAGATGCTGGAGTAGTTCCTTCTTCAGCTCATTTTACAGATGAAGAAACTGAGCGAACAAGGTTAAGTGACTTGCCCAGGTTCACACAGCTAGTAAGTGTCTGAGGCAGGATTTGAACTCGGGTCTTCCCGCTTCCAGACCAGCCAACTGAACAATACCTCTGTATGACCTTGGGCAAGTCATTTAACTTCCTTAGGCCTTAGTTTCTTCATCTCTAATATGTAGCAGGAATATGGACAATCCCTGCCAGCCATAAATATTGCTTCTTTTACCATGGTATGCTGCCTTTTTTGTTTGTTTCTGACTTTTGTTTTGCTTTTGCAACTGGGTTGCCTGAATGCAGAGGCCCAAACTAGCGATGTGCTGGAGCCAGCTCAGACAGTGAGAAAGCCAATTATTCAATCTTCAGTGAGAGCATTTATACCTTAGAAATCAGCAAACCCTACAAAGCAGGGCTTTATTTATTATTTTGTTGACTGTCTAGGCTTAAGAAAGCAGTGGAGAAAATATTAAAAATGAAGATTAAGAAGTCTGTCATGTGTAAATTTTTTAAAAGAGGGCCAGTTGTGAATCACTTACTAGGACACTGTTGTTCTGAGTCCATGGCTGATCAGGTAGAAGCTCGGACCAGCTGCTCTGGGTCGTACTTGGTTCAGTTCAGCCCTCTCTAGGCTGCCTCTTTAGGTGGCTGCCTGACTCCTAAGGACAAGCAGCTGATTTTTGCCTGACTGTAGCTCAGAACTCCAGAGCACAAGTGGTCCATGAGTCTTAGTGTTCCCCACGGCGGGCATCAACAATGTATGCCATCACACCCAGTCATTCTGCCTTCTGAATGGAGTTGGAATTTATATTATAGCTAGGTCTGGATTAATGCAAATAACGTATCCCCTGAAATGACTGGCATTATTTAGATTTTCTTTGCCTACTTCCATTGTTCCAGGAACAATTAATTACTCAAATTTTTAATACAATTTCATATAACTTTGAATAGTGCACATTTAAATCATGTGACCACTTCACAGGATTCACTGTTGCACTAATGAGAAGTTGGCTGTATGTATCATGTGGCGAAGAGGACAAAGACATTCTTGCTATCTACCCAATAGGCCTTGCCTGAGCCTGACTCAATTGCCAGGACAAAAGAGCCCATATTCATCAGGAAGGACAAGAGAATGGTTCTTACAATGTGGAGGATGAATAAGGCACGACAGGAACCGGTGGGACATAAGCGAAGGTTGCCCCTACTGGAGCTGGGAGCGGGGGTGCTAGATACCACACTCCAGGAGGATGAGGAAGTGATGGCAGGGTCGATTGCTGCTGACGTTGCTCAGACTTCCGAGTCGGGCCAGAACTTAGAGGCACTCCCTTCTGTGTGCCCTTGTCTATCCCTGTAGGGAGGATGAGTACCAAAGATAGTTAAGCATGGGGCCTTGATTTTACTCTCATTGAGCTCAACATGGGCAGAAGAATTGGGATCAAAAAAGATCCCTCCTTCTGTCCTTTCCTGGGTCAGAATTAAGATTGTAAAGCAAGGTAACCTTACCATGAGAAGAATGATAGGAGACGTGCGGAGACCTGCTTCAGGTCGGAGATGTGATTATTTCACCTCTAAGACACCTGCCTTTTTGACTGAGATTCTAGGGTTCTGAGATCCTAAGGCTCTAGAGGTCTTTGGCAGATGAACAGTACAAACTTCACTTGAATCAACTTAGCAGAAAGAAATGTTTACCACACCAGGAGGAGCACAGAACCCTAAGAAGGCTCCCCTTTGGGGTTCCCTTTCTCTCTTTGGGGAACTGGGACTAGAGAGAGAAGTGGGGGTGTGGTTAGAAGTTTTCTTTCTCTGTTCTGCTACTATTCTTCCAGAACCCTCCCAAATCTGCCTATCACAGTCCTCCCTCAGCTCTGAGTCCCTCACCCTATTTCACTGCACCTCTCTGGTCTGAGGGGATCTGGGCCAGCAGTTGTTGTGGACATAGGGGGTGACAGGAAGGGTGTGAAAGACAGCCAAAAAAAGAGGCCAGGAGACACAGCTAAATATTAATGGCACAGTTGATGCAACTTAGAAAGAGAGGTTTTTGTGGACCTCTGAATTCTTTCATGCTCCTTATCCAATCTGGCCCCAGGCAAGATGGAGGTCTTAGGGCTATACAAAAGTCACTAATGCCTCCTGTGGTCGTAGGATGGAACTTTGGTGCTCTCCTGGCTACAGCTCTCCCCACCTTGCCTCCAATCTAGCTCCTATAAGGTGGCTAAGACTAACAACTCTGCCCATGACTGCTAAGAGAGGAACTCTCAGCTCTCTCTCACTTCTAACCCAATTTCTGTCCCCTGCTGTACAATAGTTGACTAGAGACTGACTTGTCTTTGCTAAAAAGGCTTTTTTATGATATGGAATTACAGTTAAGAACCTCAAATTCAAGGTGATTTTGACATTTTCTAGGAGGGGGGGAGTAAAGAATCAATTTCTATCCTACCAGAGGGCTCCCTATCCCTCTCTGTGGGACTCCTGGGTCTGTGGCACATTGGACACTGGGTCTTCTTGATGCTGTCACGGGGAAAAAGTTCCTCTGGATCCTTGCTGGCAGTGTTGTCTAAAAAATGAAAAGCAATCATTAAAGTAGCCCATGGGGCCCTGACTTTGCTCTCATTGAGCTCAACATGGGCAGAATTATGGTCAAAAAAAGATTCCCTCCTTCTCTCCTCTCTTGGCTCAGAGTTGGGGTTAGTTCTAAGGCCATGCTAGGGAAAGGATATGGTATGTTCTTAGCACCTAAAGATGTCCTGGGGGTGGAGGGCAGCAAGATTGGTGGAAGAGACAGGACAGAATTAGTTTATGCCTCAGTGGAAGTTTCTTAGTGACCTTGGCACTAAATGTCCATGGTTTCTCCATCTCATGGTTGATGGAGGCAGTTTTAGATGGAAACATTTATGGAGGAAACATTGCCTAACGAGGCATGCACTCTGCCCACCTGATAGAATATAAGCTGCTTGAGTGTAGGAAGTGCCTGGCATATAACAGTTGCTTAAAATAATGCTTTGGTGATTGGATGATTAATTGCCCAGTTCCCTAGGATAAGGGCCCCAACCCTACTAACATGTACTCCTTGGTAACACAAAGAGTTCCTGGAAGTCAGTTAACTCTGCAGGCTGGCCTGGCCTGGCCTCAGCTTATCCTAGGTAAACCCTGGGAATGGTTATTACCAGGAAGTTTCTTCCTCAATGAGTGACAGCTGGAGCAGGAAAGAGAATTGTTGTCTGCCTGGAAGCGTTGGGAGGATTTGACAGCATATTCATGACCTAGGGACACAAACCAAAAATGGTTACTGTTTGCCCCCTGAGAATCCTGGCAGAGCTGGAAAGCAAATCTAATGATGAAATCATGTTTTCACTAGCGAAAAGAGCCCTGAGTGTGCAACAGGCCTGTCACCTGTTGTTTATTGGTCCATGTGGCATTTATTTTAAAATATATAATCAAGTTGCCAGACCTGGGTCCCTGTGGTGCTGGTTTGGGTTAGAATGGCTCTATTGCAGGGCCCCTGGCCCACTGGATCATAGATTTAGAACCACAAAAGTACCTTGGAGGCCATCCAGGCCAACTGCTCTCATTTTACAGTAAAGGAAATTAAAGCTCAGAGACATTAAGTGACTTGTCCAGAATCATGGTTGGGGTTCAAACCCTGGTCCTCTAACTCCAAACCCAGTACTCTTTCCACCCAACCACCACACTACCTCATGGGACAGGGAGCTTTCTCCCTGAGTGAACATCCCTCCTACGGTTTGCCTCAGTTTCTCAAAGTCTGCTGCTTGTTTATATTTTCCTGAAAGTCAAGAGTCACACAGAAGCAAAAGAGGAAGGAGAAGAACAAAGAGAGATTTTCTTTTGTGCCACAACCTGAAGCTATGAGAGAGCCAAGGTCATGGAGCACAAGGGTTCAGTGTGAGATGTTCCATGGTACCAGGTAGGCCATCCTTCCTTCCTTCCTTCCTTCCTTCCTTCCTTCCTTTCTTCCTTCCTTGCTTTCTGTTTATAAAATAAGTTTTATTGATGCCTTTTGATTTTATATCAGTCACTTCTGCAAACCAACCTCTCCCTCAACCTGAATTGAAACCTTTCTTACTACAATGAAAAACAAACAAAAAAAACTGATGAGTGACTGAGTCTGACAGAGTTTGCAACAACCCCTCAACATAGTTTCCTGCCTCTGAGCTAAGAGGAAGGGTGGGATAGGGCTGGGGTGGTGGGGGGTTTCCTTATCTGTTCTCTCTGAACAAGACTGGTGGGAAACAAATTTAATGACACATTATAATCATTTTTGTTGCATTCTATTGATGTGTAAATTGTATGCAACCATAATTAATATTTTTGGCATAGTTAGTGTTTTTAGGTTTTTGTTATTTTGTTGTTAGTTCTTTAATATCTATGATCAACAACATTAATTATTTTCACTGATACCACATACCATTTACATATTTTCTCCTCCCTCATCCTCTCTTTTTCTTAAGTAAGATTTTTCAAATACTTTATCTAGATGGGTCCCAAGGTCAGTGAATTGGGCCTGGGCATATGGTATCATAAGAGATGAAGAAGATCTTGGAATACCTTCCCTCCTCAGTGTAATGACTCCTTTCTTCTCTCACCTGTGTAGTGGCCCCGGAAGTAGACTGTGTCTGCTTGCTTCCCTCGGGTTCCTCCGTTTATTCTGTCTGCGGGGCTCTGCTCCTCAGCCCTGCTCTGCTCAGTCTGGATCCTGGATATAGATTGTTCTGACTCAGAAGCTGAAATGGATAGAGTCCAAAAAGAAGAAATCATCAGGAATTCACTATGTCACAAAAACTGTTGTGAAAATTGGAAAATGGTAGGGCAGAAACTGGGCATAGACCAATATCTTACACCATATACCAAAATAAAGTCAAAATGGGTTCATGATTTAGGAATAAAGGCTGATACTATAAGCAATTTGGGAGAGCAAGGAATAGTTTACCTATCAGATTTATGGCAAAGAATCTTACTAAATTCCTTTTCTGACACAAATATGGTGCTAGTACATAAAACAGGAAGAGCTAAAACTGAGAAAGAAAATTATAGACCACTTTCCCTAATGAATACTGATACAAAAATTTTGAACAAAATACTAGCAAGGCAATTACAATAATATATCACAAAGATTATACACTATGATTTATACCAGGAATGCAGGGCTGTTACAATATTAAGAAAACTATCAACATAATTGACCATATCAATGACAAAACCAACAGAAATCACGTGATTATCTCAATATAGAAAAAGCTTTTGAAAAAAATACAGCACCCATTCCTATTAAAAACACTGGAGAGCATAGGAATAAAGGCAGTGTTCCTTAAAATGATAAGCTGTATCTATCTAAAACTATCAGCAAGCATTATCTGTAATGGGGATAAACCTTCCCAGTAAGACTGGAGAGAAGCAAGGATGCCCATTATCACCACTGTTATTCAATATAATACTAGAAATGTTAGTTATAGCAATAAGAGAAGAAAAATAAATAGAATGAATTAGAATAGGCAATGAGGAAACAAAACTATCACTCTTTACAGACAATATGATGGTATACTTAGAGAACCCTAGAGAATCAACTAAAAATTCCATGAAATAATTAACAACTTTAGCAAAGTTGCAGGATATAAGATGAACCTACATAAATCATCAGTATTTCTTTATGTAGCCAACAAAGCTCAGCAGCAAGGGATAGAAAGAGAAATTCCATTTAAAATAACTGTAAACAATATAAAATACTTGGGAATCTACCTGCCCAAACAAACCCAGGAACTATAGGAATACAATTACAAAACATTTTTCACACAAATAAGGTCAGATCTAAACAATTGGTAAAATATCATGGGTATGCTGTGCCAATATAATAAAAATGACAATTCTACCTAAGTTAGTTTACTTATTCAGTACCATAGCAGTCAAACTACCAAAAAAGTTATTTTATAGCGTTAGGAAAAATAACAGCAAAATTCATCTGGAAGAACAAAAGGTCAAGAATATCAAGGTAATTAATGAAAAAAATACAAAGGAAGGTGGCCTAGCAATAACAGATCTCAAAATATATTATAAAGCAGCTATCATCAAAACTATCTGGTACTGGCTAAGAAATAGAGTGGTGAATCACTGGAATAGATTAGGTACATAAGGCACAGTAATAAATGACCATAGTAACTTAGCGTTTGATAAACCCAGAGACCCCAGTCTTTGGTATAGGAACTCACTATTTGACAAAAACTCCTGGGAAAACTGGAAAATAATAGGACACAAACTAGGTATAGGTCAACATCTCACACTATATACCAAGATAAGGTCAAAATGGGTACATGGGTACATGATAAAGGGTGACATCATAAGAAGAACAAAAAAATAGTCTACCTGTCAGATCTATGGACACGAGAAGAACACATGACCAAAAAAGAGATAGAGAATATTGTGAAATATAAAATAGATAATTTTGATTATATTAAATTTAAAAGCTTTTGCACAAACAAAATCAATCCAACCAAGATTTGAAGGAAAGCAGAAAGCTGGGAAACAATCTTTACACCAAGTATCTCCAATAAAGTCCTCATTTCTCAAATATATAGAGAACTGATTCAAATTTTAAGAAAACAGGCCATTCTTCAATTGCTAAATGGTCAAAGGATATGAATAGGAATTTTTCAGATAAAGAAATCAAAGCTAGCTATAGGCATATGAAGAAGTGCTCTAAATCTCTTTTGATTAGGGAAATGCAAATTAAAACAACTCCAAGGTACCACTTCATACATATCAGATTGGCTAATGTGACAAAAAAAGGAAAATTATAAACATTGGAGAGGATGTGGGAAAATTGGGACACTAACACATTGCTGGTGGAGTTGTGAACTGATCCAAACATTCTGGAAAGCAATTTGGAACTATGCCCAAAGGGCAACCAAACTGTGCATTCCCTTTGATCTAGCAATACCTCTACTAGGCCTGTATCCCAAAAAGATTATAAGAAAGGGAAAAAAGACCAACATGTGCAAATATATGGCAGCCCTTTTAGTGGTAGCAAACTATTGGAAATTGAGGAGATGTCCATCAATTGGGAAACGGCTGAACAAGTTGTGGTACATTATTGTGATAGAATACTATTGTGCTATAAGAAATGATGAGCAGGATGGTTTTTGAAAAAAGTGGCAAGACTTCTGTGAACTGGTTCGAAGTGAACAGAACCAGGAAAACATTGTACACAGTACTGGTAACACCGTGTGATGATCAACTGTGCATGACTCAGCTTTTCTTAGGAACAGGATGATCCAAGACAAGTACAAAGGACTCAGGAAGGAAAATGTTATTCACATCCAGATAAAGAGGTGATAAACTCTGAATGCAGATCAAAGCATACTTTCTTCACGTGCCTTATTGTTTTTCATGGGTTTTTTTTTCCTTTTGATAGGTTTCTTCTGTCACAACTGTGACTAATATGAAAACGTTTTACATGATAGCACATGCATAAGCTATATCAAATTGCCTACCATTTCCGGAAGAAGGGAGGGGAGGAAGAAAAATTGGAAACTCAAAATCTTGTAAAAAGGAGTGCTAAAAATTGTCTTGACATGTAATTGGGGAAAAATACTACTTGGAAATACTAAAAAAAATCATAACTCCCCAAGAAAATTGAAAAGGAAGTATGATATCTTGGAGAGAGTGGTGAATACAGACTCAGGAGGCTTGGGTTCAATCACTTTGAACTATGTTACTTTGGGTAATTCAAACAACCTTTCTAAGCCTCAGTTTCCTTATCTGTCAAAATGAGGGTATGATAGAAATGACACTACCGGCCTTTCAAGGTTTTTGTAAGAAAAGTAGTTTATAAACTGTAAAGTGCTCTAGAAATGTGAGATATTGTTAATAAAATTACAAACCCCTTGATAGACGCACATGAGAGGTGCAAAATAAAGTGTGATGTCTGAGGAAGAGATTAGTGTTGATCTGTTTCCCATACCTCCCTCTTGACTCATTTCTTTCCATATTTCCAAATCCTACTATTCCAAAACTCCTGAGAGAGAGAGAGAGAGAGAGAGAGATTAAACATGCTAATAGTGTCATGTGTGAGATAGTACCCTGCTATGGAGCCGTTTCACCTTTAGAGTGATACATGGCTGTGGCTGGTGGAGTTAGGAGTTGGGGCATATTAATGTTCAAATGGGACAGCTAGGTGGCTAGGTAGAGCTCCAGGCCTGGAGTCATGAAGACCTGAGTCCAAATCCAGCCTCAGACACTTACTAGTTGTGTGACCCTGAGCAAGTTACTGAACCCTGTTTGCCTCAGTTTCCTCATCTGTAAAATGATCTGGAGAAGGAAATGGCAAACCACGTTAGTTTTTTTTTTTGCCAAGAAAACCCCAAATGGGCTCATAAAGTCAGATACAACTGAAACAATTGAACAATGCTTAAATGAAGTTAACATTCAATTTAACAAAATTGTACTCCTATCTCCTATTGAAGACAAGGTATCAAAGAGACAAAGATTCCACATCACCAACTGAAGGTTGGACAGCTCCAGCCAGATGTCCCAAAGGCATCTCAAAATCAACATGTCCAAAACATTCCTATGCACGAAACACATTCACATACTCACCTCTCTTTCTAACGTCCCTGTTTCTGCGGAGGGCACCACCAACCTTCTAAGCACCCAGAATAGAAACCTTGGAGTCTTCCTCATCTCTTCATCCTCACTCCTCATATCCAATCAGTTACTAAGTCGTCCTGATTCTACCTCTATGTCATCTCTTACAACAATCTCTTCCTCTTCAGTCACCCAGTCGCTATCTTAATTCAAGCCTTCACCATGTCTTGCCAGAACATTACAACAGCTTTTAATTGTCTTCTCTGTCACGAGGTTCTCTTCTCTCAAATCTATCCTCCATACAACTGCAAAATTGATCATTGTAAGGGACAAGTCTGATCACGTCACTCCATTGCTCAAGAAACTTCGGTGGTTCCCTTTTGCTTCAAGGATAAAATACAAACTCCCCTGTCAGGCATTTAAATTCTGTCATAATCTAGCTGTGACCCAAATTTCCAGACCAATCTCACATTGCTCCCCCTTTATAGACAAACTAGACTTCTTCCTCTGCCCTGGTATATGACAGTCCATCTCTTGCTTCTCTGACTCTTCCCAGGCTGGTTCCCCATGCCTGGAATGCTCTTTCTCCTCACTGCTCACTTGTAGAAGCCTGAGCTTCCTTCACAGCACAGCTCAGCAGCCCCTTCCTATAGGAGACATATCCTGCTCCTCACAGTTTCTAGTGCCTACCCCAACTGCAACTTCTCTGTATTCACTCTGCTCATGCTTATCTGGGTACATTTTCTCTCCCCTCCCCCACAGACCATAAGCTGTTTCAACTCAGAGACTTTCATTTTTGTCTTTATATCTCCCCTGTCTAGCATGATGTCTGGCACACAGTAGATATTTAACATATGCTTCTGGAAAAATGAAAAACAACACAGTCCCGACTCTCAAGGAGTCAGCATGATATAGAAGAAAAAGCATACGATTTTGAAGCCACAGGGCCAGGACTCAGATTCTTGTGTCTATGGGTATTACTGCCTATATGAATGTGGGTAAATTATTTCTCCTTTTTTGGGCCTCGTTTTCTCATCTGTAAAATTCCATGGATGGACTAGATGGGGTTTTTAAGGTCTTTCCTAGTTCTAAATGGTCTATTCTAATCTAATGGGGGTGGACAATACAACTTGTATTTAAATAATGATGATACAAGGTAGAATCTATGGGAGCAAAGGAGAATTAGGAGGAAAGAGATTGCTTTCAGCTGGCGGAGTCAGGGAAGCTTCATGGAGGAAAGGGTACCTGAGTTGGGCCTTAGAGGAAGGGAAAGACTTCAATAAATACTGATGAGAGGAGACTGGGGTGAGTACTTGGGGGTCGCTGAACCAAGTTGTTTTCATTCTGTTCTGTGTCTACAGACAGTACCTTTGACTCCAGCCAGCATCTCACCAATATGTGCCAAGGTCATGAGAGGGACCAACCACAAAGGTGCTCTCAAATTCTCCACGACTGTAGAAAAACAATTCCAAGGGCTCCTGTCCCCTGCTTGGACAGATGTATCAGTATACCTTACCTGAGGGACTCTCATTAAGAGGCAACTTGATTAAGGGTCAGATTTTCATCCTTCCCAAGTTGTTTTTTGTGATAAGAAGCTTTATTAACTCTTTCAGGACAGAACTACATTTAATAAGGGCCCAATGAAGGACCATCTTTATTGTCCCAATACAGGGGTGGGGGACCTGCAGCCTTGAGGCCGCATATGGCCTTCTAGATCCTTAGGTGTGGCCTTCTGATGAATCCAAATTTTACTGAATCCTAATTTTACAAAACTTGTTCTGTTCTTATTTACAAGTTCTGTAAAATTAGGATTCAGTAAAATTTGGATTCAGTCAGAAGGCCACGCTTAAGGATCTAGAAGGCCACATGTGTCCTCAAGGCCGCAGGTTCCCCATCCCTGTTCCAATACCACATCATCATTATCAGTGACATTTATATGGCATGCCAAGATTACATACAAAATGCTTTCCTCACAACAGTCTTGATGGCTTCATTTCTGAGCCTCACAATTTAAGAAGAACACCAATAAACTGGATGGTATATATGTTCTAAGAAGGACAAACCAGGATGGTAAAGGGCCTTGGGTCCTCGGGGATGTGATAACTAGGCTGAAGGAGCTGGAAGATGTTTGGCCTGAGAAAAGAAGGGTTGAGGGGGACATGGTAGCTGTTTTGAAGTATTTGAGGGTGTCTTATGTAGAATAGGGAATCGATTCATTCCGTTTTGTCCCGGAGAGAGAATCAGGAGTAATGGGTAGAAATTACAAAGGCTCGATGTCAGAAAATGCTTCCAATGAGAGCTATCCCCAGATGGAAGGGCTGCCTCAGAGCTTAGTGGATTCCTCTTGATTGAAAGAATTCAAGTAGAGGCCAGAAGATCACTTTTCAAGTGTGCTGTGGTGGAGATTCCTTTTTGGGGTATGGGTCACTGAGGTTCCTTATGACTCTCAAGTTCTACGATTCTGAAGTGGGGAGAGAAAATATCATCCCCATTTACAGAGGTAGAAATTGAAGCTAAGGGAGATGGCATGAAAGCTGTAATTTGGAGTCACAGAAAAGAGATGTGAATCCTGGGCTCTGCTACCTACTAGGTTTGTGACCTTGGACACAAGGTCCTGCCTCTCTGGGCCTCCCTTTTCTCATCTATAAAATGAAGGGGTAGGTCTAGATAATCCCCAGGGTCCTTTTTCTAGCTCTAAATCTTATAATTTTTCTATGATGGATTAAGTGATTTGTCCAAGGCCACAAAGCTAGTAAATGTCAAGAGTTGGGGGTTTGAACCCAGTTCTCCTGACTCCAAGCCCAGCGGTCCTTCCACCAATGCCATGGGACAAACCTGCTCAAAGGACCGAGCCAGGTCCTCCGAGGGTAAAGATGCCTGGAACTGGAGAAGCAGTTTTCCCAGTTCTGTTTTTTGATTCAGATCCTGACCTTTAGAAAGTCACCCTAAATGTGGAAATGTTTTACTTGACTTCATATATACATTCAATATCAGATTTCTTGCCTTCTCAACTGGTGAAGGGAGGGATAGAAGAGAATTTGGAAGCAAAAATAAATTTAAAAAAAAACCCAAGAAAGTCAGCTTCTCCTGGAGGTCACTTACTTTGGGCTGGTTGGGGCCCTTCTCGGGGCACAGAGGAGGCTCTCAGCCGCAATCTCACTGTACTATTGTTTTGAGCTGTATCTCCACGGTCACTCTGGTACCTCTCTGCAGATTTACTGGTAAAAGGTAAAAAGATGACAAAGTCAACTCCTGTGACTTTGCTAAGAAATACAATCTTTTTTCAAAAATTTATTTATGTATTTTGAGTTTTTCAACATTCATTTTTATAAGATTTTGAGTTCTAAATTTTTCTCCCTTCCCCAAGACGGCAGGCAATTTGACGTAGGCTATACATGTACAATCCTATTTAACATAAGAAATACCATCTTTTATAACTGATCTTCGCTATCAAACATTCCAAGGACAGTAGGATCAATAGATGGCGCCCCAACCCAAAGGGAAGGGCAACTTCCATACAAACTCACCATCCCCTTCCTAAAAGCTGATAGCCATATTCCCCCGGGGTCCCATGTTCCTTTGTGGCAGTAAGTCCTCAGGTAACTGGGAAGATGCACTCACTTTTTTACATTCCTTTTACCATGGTGGCAAGGAGACTAATGTTCTCAGTGGAAAAATAGGAAGCTGAACGCAAAGCCTGAGTTCCCACCCCTAAATGAATTGCTTTGAGAGAGACACAGGGAACAGAATGAGCAGAGGGACAGTATGGTTCCACCCCTTTATCCTCTGTCCTGGTCAGGCTATATATAGCGTACTGTGATCTGTCCTGGTCATTCTCATCCCTCTGTCCTGGTCAGACCTCAAATAAATGTGTTCTGTTCTGAACACCATGTCTTAGGAAGGATACTGCCAAGCTGGAGTCATTCAGAGGAGGTTGATGAGGATGCTGACATAACTAGAGACTAGGACTGGTTAAAAGAACAAGACACTTAACTTGGAGAAAAGAAGACCAGGGTGGAGTGGAAGACCCTGATTTTGGGAAAGATTGATGGTAAAAGGAAAAGCAGATGCAGAGGATGAGATGGATCGATACTAGCATGGAAACAACAAATGTGAACTTGGACAGACTGTGACATGGGGGAGGATAGATGAGCCTGGTGTGCTAGGTTCCATGAGGTCACGAAGTGTTGGACACAGCTCACCACCAACAACAAGTATTTAAAGGGCTGTTAGTACGAAAAAGGAATTCGATTTGCTTCGATTGACGCCAGTTTTGGAGCCGTATGGTTTCAGTGTTGCTGCTGGTAGCAGGTTCACCTTTGCAGTGGCCTTTAAAAGGAACCTAGAGGGCTACTTGTTGGGGATGTGGCACCTAGCTGGTAAGCACAGGTTTAACCAGGTGACCTCTGAATCCCTGCCAACCCTGAGCTCCTGTGTGTGATTTCACAGTTATCTGAAATGTACACACCTGCTGTGGGAAGAGCTCCCTGAAGCCAAGGGCTCCTTTGCAAGCCTGCTCCGAGCTCTGGTAGCTTGTTGGAAGTTATGACTTGAGGTGTCCCGAGGTGGGTTGTTCAAGCTGGCCTCTATCCTCTCTCGGAGTCGGGTCACTTCTTGCTGTAGGGCCTTGATAGCTTGGCTGTCATGGAAATAGAGTTGGTAAGCAGAGTGTAACGGGGGAAAGCTGTGACCATTTTGTGTTAGGCACAAGGGAGAGCCCATTTCTGTTGGTCTCTAGGCATCAGAGGACTATAGGTTTAGAGCCAGAAGAACATCAGAGGCTGTCTTAGTCCAACCTCTTCATTTTACAGATGAGGAAACCGAGGCCCAGAGAGTTTAAGTGACTTGCCCAAGTCACATGAGTAATAAGTTGAAGAGCTGGCATTTTAGCTCAGGTCATCTGACCCTTTTCTACTATACCATAAAGAGAAGAACAGTCACTGAGAAAAATAGTGGCCATGTGTGCAACGTGGCATCTTCCTCAGTGGGCTCAGGGTGTTAAACTCATTGTCTGCCTCCTTTCTCTTCTCCCGCTCTGTTTCTCCCTCACAGGAAAGAAAGCTTTCCAATCTCTCTAATGGGGGAAAGGAGGTATCCCTGAGCCCTTCCTAATATATCAACCAATCAATAAGCATTGATAGAACACTTACTATGAGCTGGACCTTGTGCGGTGAGCACTGGGGATACAAAAGGCAAAAGACAAAAACAAAAATCCCAGACCCTGTTCTCAAGAAGCAGACATTCCAAGAGAGAGCTATTGGGCATTCCGAATGGTTGGTTTTCCCTTGATGCCTCTTTGCCTACCTGAGGGGGACAGGAAGGTAATGCAGGTGGGGTGAGATTCCTGATAATGAAAGGTTCTGGTTGTTATCTGTTTGGTAGAAATCTGACTGTATGTAGACCAGTTAAGGAGAATTTTCCGTTAAGACAGATTGGGGCAGGGGGAGGAGTGGTAGCTGCTCCTTTGGCCTTTTAGGGATTCCCATAGGTTAGAGGATCATACACCCTCTAGAGGATCACATCACCTCTTTTAATTCCCTCCTTTTACAGATGAAGAAACTGAAGCTGAGAGGAGCATAAGTAATTTACCTAAAGTCACACCTAGTATGGTAAGTGGCAGAGTCAGGATTCAAACCCAGTTTTTGATGCCAAATCCTGAGGTTCTTTCCATGACACCCTGATGCTTGAGGCCACATGGATATCACAAACTGCCAGTAGGAGTGGGAAAGGAGAGTTGTTTTCAACATCCTCCCCTGGACAATGGAGGAGGAATTTATCTTAAGTGTTTGCTATCACCACCAACAGGACTGGAGAGACCAGTGGGCTTGTGCAAAACATGAGCAGTCTGATGAGAGTAACAAAGGAGGCTGGTAAAATGTATGTAGATAAAAGGCCCAACTGATCACCACATCCTTGCCTGCAAGGTCATCTTAATTCACCAGCTCCCCTCTTTCCATCTCCCCATCTCCTGCACCCTCCCCTCAGAGTCTCAATTGAAACAGTGGTTCATTTTCTATTCCAGGTAGCATGAAACATTGGACTGGTAGTCACGAGACCTGGGTTCTAATCTGTAACTTTGCCACTAACTTCTTCTGTGAACTCAGGAAAGGAGTTTTTGCTATCTGTACCTCTAATTCTTCATCTTTCAAAACAGGGATGGGGTGGGTAGGGGTGGGTAGGGGTGGAGCCAGAAAAAACTGAAAGGGACTTAAGGGATCATCTAGTCTAAGCACTTTGTTCTACTGATGAAAAAGGTGAGGACATAGAGGTGAAGCAAGCATCCATCTAGCAGGATGACAAGAGTCAGGATTTGAATCCAGTTCCTTTGAGCCTTCAAACCTGAGTCTTCTTCTTGTTACACCAGATGCTACGTTCCTTCTAAATCAGATTCATTTGCTAGGAATGGAAACTTGAGCCCCCTTTGTAAGTGGGTTTCATCTCAAGGGCTGATGTTAAGGCCCCCTCAAGTTAGAGATATCTTGTGTCCGTGGCCAGATGCCCGTTTCCCACCCCCACAGGCACAGTACTCATACACACAAGACAGAGGAGTCCAGGATCTTCGGAACTGCCGTGGCCATCTTCCCGAGCAATACAGCTCCTCTAAACTCCCTGACTCAGCCAGGTTCCTGAGAGGTCACAGTCCCCCTAACACCAAGCCAGCACTCTGCCCCATAGGGTAGCAACTAACGCTTCTTTCCAGACCAAGAGGAATGAAGAGGAGAGGCTCTTAGGGGCCTGTGTGTCTCCTGGCTCTGAGGCCTTGGAGGAGTCAAAGCTTAGAACCTGCTGAAGCAACATGTGTCTGAGTTGCCAGTTCCCTAGCAATCCCCATGGAGACATTTGTTAGGGCCACATAATCAGGAGATGTATAATGAGGACGCATGTGGGCTGGGGAAAGCATTCCAGCCAATAGCCAATGGCTGGGCAGGGAGCCCTGGGGCAGCTTGGAGCGGCTGGCTTTTTGCTTCTCAGGGTCACTGATGGGGGGAGGGATCTGGTTCAGTCAGAAAGATAAAAGAGAATTAGGACCCAGCTTTAGATTGGCCCGGCTTGTTAACCCTCTACTTCATGGTCTGTTGCACTCCCAGTTCATTACTCCAAGGACAGCAGCAAATGCTGCTGGGAGTGGATGCTTTAGACTCTAGGTTTAGACTCTAGTCTAGTCCCTCCCCACACAGGAGCTCATCCTGAGAAGGATAATAATAGCAGCTAACACTTACATAGTGCTTTAAGGTCTGCAAAGTACTTTATAAATATTATCTCACTGATCCTCACAACAACCTTGGGAGGTAGGTGCTATTATTATCCCCATGTGACAGATGGAGAAACTGAGGCAAACAGAGGTTAAGTGACTTTCTCAGAATCACACAGCTAGTAAGTGTCTGAAGCAAGATTTGAACTAAGGTCTCCCTGCCTCCAGGTCCAGGGCTCTATCCACTACCTAGTTGCCTCTGAAAGCTTCGGTTCGTCTGTGAGCTATATCTTTCCATGTTCTTCTGCCTTTATTCTGAGGAGTCCCTAATGGGTGTATGGGTGTGTGTGTGTGTGTGTGTGTGTGTGTATGTATGTGTTCATGTGTATCATGGCTCCCTTTGGCAATCTGGCAAAGCCTATGGATGGTTTTTAAATGTGTACATAAGGGTTATAAAGGAAACCAATTATATTGAAACATAATGATTAATATATTGAGGGGAAAAAAGTTCACGGGCCCCAGGCTAAGAATCCCTGGTAGAGGAGAAGGCATTGGAAGAGATGGCATCAGAGGCCCTTTCAGCTATAACGTTGGGGTAGGCCCAAGGTCCAACTTTGTCTCTGTCACTTACATACCAGCTGTGTGATCTTAGGCAAATTACTTATCCCCTCTAGGCCTCAGTTTCCCTAGCTTTAAGATGAGGCAGTTAGACTCTCTGGTCTCTAAGGTCTTTTCTACATCCAACATTCTATGATCTATGATCTCAGAATAAAAGGATCAACAGGCACGTTCGCAGCAGAACAATATGTTTGTCTATGCTGACAGCTACATCCCAACAGCCCGGAAAAATGTGTACCACTCGCCAAAAGCAGATGAAATGGAAACTAACAGAAAACATTTAAAACTACTGCCTATCTAAGATTTCTCAGCAGAAAGACAGCACTTGGCTAAGAACATGGCAGAGATTCTCACATAGTATGTACAACTGGGAGAATAAGGCGAACAACGTTTTCTTTTCCTGCCAAGGCATTCCCTCTAGGATTGGGGTAGTGACAGGGAATCTCAGCGTCTGGAAAGCTGCACGTCCTGAACAATTTCCCACAAAAAACAGAAAGAATGAACTGTGACATTCACAGCAGTGTTGCCTAATTTTAAAAAGCATCGAACTGGGAACTCCTGAAATCTCGCATTCACTTCCTTGGGTTACCCTGGGCAAGGTCACTTCAGTTCACTGGGCCTCAGTTCCCTAGCTATGAAATGGGCACACTGGACTAGATGACCTTTAGTCATCCTGCCTGCTCTACAAATTTATCACTTAAATGGTCATGTAGGACTCACTCTCTCACTTCCCGGGAGATGAGGTTGCTGAGTGGGTCTTGCGCTATCTCTTGATGTGCTTCATCAGAAGGGGTGGGAGCAGGAGACTGGTGGTCATCTCTACCACAGGAATACTTTTCACGGGCCCTATCATGGCCCTCACCATCCAAGTCAGCTGATAAGGAAGAGATACCAGGAGAGACAAGAAGGAACTGGGTAAGGTTGCAAATTAGTCTTGGGTGAGTTACTAACCTAGGAGTCAAAAAAATCTGAATGTCTGTAGATTTGGGGTCACTGTTTTGGGGAGAGGACACAGATTGCAATATGCTCCATCAGATCCTCTTGAACTAATTACTAGAGTGAGCCCAGCACTGGCCCTGCCTCTGGGGACATGGGCTACAGGGTATTAATTCTCTCCTTCCCCACCCCCACCCCATGGAACCTTGTAATTGGGCAGTGTAATGAAGCCAAAATGTCACCCAAACATTTCTTACATGCCTTATCCACGCACCCATCTTTGTACCTGGTCCCAGTTTGTGGTGCAAGCTTTTTGTCCACTTCTTTGGGGGAGTGATAGGTACTGGGTCAGACCTCTGGGCCTGGGCCCCTGATGTGCTGAGCCCAGAGGATACTCTGTCGACAAGCTGGCTGTCCCTTCCTGGATGGTGGGAGGAAGGAGCTTGGGGTAGACATGCTGTAGACGACTGGGGTAATCTCCTCGGGTCACTAGTGCCAAAGGACATACTATGACATAAAGAAAAATGTCATTAGGCCCACTCACACTGTCCCTTTTCTTGTTTTGGGCTGAAAATGTTTTATGATAGTTCATGTCCATATGCTTTTAGCTCACACCCTCTCAAGTAAGGATACCTGGTTCACACATTCACAAGATTTAGAGCTAGAAAAGGACCTCAGAAATCATCTCATCCAGCTCCCTCATTTTGCAGATACTCCCAGAGCCAGCCAGCCAGGTGCAATGATTTAACGAAGGACACACAGCTCTTAAGTGGAAGAGCTGAGAATCAAACCTGGGTCCTCTTAACTAAATATAGCCCTACTTCTACCACACCACCAGGGTCTTCTTTCTTATACCCATTGTCTTTCCTCCTTCCACTGCACCCAGTTTACTCTTCTATGTTTTGTCCTAAGCAACCATCCCATGGCAATTATTTACACACTCTACCACCACCCCCCACCAACCAACCTAGCTCCCCAACACTCATAGCTCTGACCATTCCTGAGAACAGGGGCCATCCCAAGGAGAGAGGAACCATGGGAAGGGAGGCAGAAATGTGAACTGCTATACCTGGTATGGGAAAGTCGGTGCTCTGGAGTCTGGGTTATTGGAGACACCCTGCTGGTTTCAGATCCCACAAAGCCACTGTCAGTTTCTGGGGACACTATCCGGTGCTCCTGAAAAGTAACAATGGTCCCCCCTTAACACCCTCTCAATCACATTCTTAACCCCGCCCCTAGGAAGTTGGTCTGGAGTTCCAGCCTGAACACCTCCCTGCTTGTTTTCACAGACTAGACATCTCAATTGACATTTACAGAACCTCAGAGTTGGGGCAGACTTCTGAGGTCACCTGGTCCCAATTGTGGGGAAACAGGGAACTGGGGGAAAGTACACAGCAAGTTTTTCTGATAAAGACATCATTTCTCAAATATAAGGAAGTGAGCCAAATTTATAAAAAAAAAAATAAGACATTCCCCAGTTGATAAATGGTCATGGGATATTATCAGACAGTTTTCTGAAGAAGAAATCAAAGCTATCGATAGTCACATAAAAAATGCTCTAAATAACTACTATTAGAGAAATGCAAATCAAAACAACTCTGAGATACCAATTCACACCTATCAGATTAGCTATCATGACAGAAAAGGAAAATGACAAATGCTGGAGAGGATATGGAAAAATTTGGACACTAATGCATTGTTGGTGGAGTTGTGAACTGGTCCGACCATTCTAGAGAACAATTTGGAACTATGCCCAAAGGGTTATAAAACTGTGCATACTTTTTGACACAGCAATACCAGGTTCATATAACAAAGAGACCAAAGGAAAGGGAAAAAGGACCTATTTATACAAAAATATAGCAGCTCTTTTTGTGGTGGCAAAGCACTGGAAATCTAGGGGATGCCCATCAATTGAGGAATGGCTGAACAAGTTGTAGTACATGATCGTGATGGAATATTATTGTGCCATAAGAAACTATCCTGCAAAATGGCAGGATAGTTTCAGAAAAATCTGAGATCTATATGAACTGATTCAGAGCAAAGTGAGCAGAATGAGGAGAACATTGTACACAGTAACAGCAGTATCATAAGGATAATCAACTGTGAAAGACTTAGCTACTCTGATCAAGATAATGATCCAAGACAATTCTAAAGGAGCCATGGTGAAAAATGCCATCATGCATCTCCGGAGGGAGACCTGATCAACTTTGAATGAAGACTGAAGCATTCTTTTTAAAAAATTATTTTTGTTTTATTTTCTTTTGCAGCATGGTTAATATGGAAACATGTTTTGCATGTTCTCATATATATAATCAAAGTTAAATTGCTTGCCTTCTCAAAGAGGAGTAGGATGGAGGGACAGAATTTGGAACTCAAAATTTTCAAAAACTGTTAAAAAATTTTTTTACATGTTAATTGGGAAATATTTAATGAAATAAACAAAAAATATTTTTTAAAAAAGGGGGACATATTTCATGTCTCATTTTTAGTCCTCTTCCTGATGCTGCTCAGTATTTCATTGGCCTCTCTGGCCATGTAAGCACATGGTCTTTATTATCATCACTGTCATCATCATTAGAGAGAGGGGTCAAACGCCTTTCTAAATTTACATACCATGAAATCAGACCATTTCTACCTGCCACATCAACTCTCCCATCCCTATAGGCAGTCCCCATTTCTGAAGAGGATGTGTGTGTGTGTGTGTGTGTGTGTGTGTGTGTGTGTGTGTGTGTGTGAGAGGCTCAGAGAGATGAGTGACTTGTTCAAGGTCACCCAGCTTCTAAGAATCAGAGTCTAGTTTCAAACCCAGGGCTCTTCCCATTGCTCTCACTACCTTCCCTCCCCCACTGTTTGACAGACAACTTCAGAAAACAGTTTGCATTGATTGCCTCCCAAGTCATGGACAGAAGCCCTTTCCCTAGAAGCATGCCTGGATTATATATCCCTTAAACACATTCATTACCTTGTACTGGCTCACATCGAAGTTTCTCGCCGGCTGGGGGGCGCTGGCCGAATGGAAAGCCTTCTGAAGGGGCAAAGAGCCCGAAACACCACTACCAGCCAGACTGGCGATGCTGCTCTGATGAGAGGGTGGCTGCTTTTGCTCTGAGACTGGTGGGGTGAGGGTGGGGGCAGGTGGGTGTGGCTGAGCAATAGGACTCTGAGGAAGCCCACCCAAGCAGTGCCCGCCATTCCTTGGTGTTGACTGGAGCTGTAGGGACTGGGTCGATTGTGTCTGCTCCCCACGCTCCCTGACAAGAAATGAAAAACATGCATCAGCCTCATCCTTCCTGGGGCTCCTCAAGCCCTACCCCATTTGTCCTCCCTTGTGCTCACTCCACATCTGGAGGGTGGGGAAGGGGAGTCCCTCTTGTGGTTCTAGGATTGTAGACGAAGAAAAGCTCCCCAATGAAGGCTCCAACTGAGCAGTTCCTGGTCAGGATCATGGGTCTTTAGGAAAAAATCCCCAGGCTCACGTGAGTATTAGGGCTACTATAGAACTCATGAACAAAGAATGAGATAGAGCCTTAAGGAAATGGATAACCAAAACAGGAGAGGCACTGAGGGCTCATGAGGGATAAGAGTTTCCCTGGTGTCCATGAAAGGATTCAAAGAGGCAGTGTGAAGGCCTCTTGTTGGGTTGGGTAAACTCTCCATTTAGCATTTATGGAAAGACAAGGGGCTGATTAGCCCCTAGGATGATGAGACGGGGTGCCCTGCCCCTATGGAGGGAAATTGAAGGTCCCTTTAAGTGGTGAAGGAATCAGGATGGCAATCAGCCCCCTTGGCAGGGCAGGCGTATCACAGCACAGCAGAGAGGCCGGTTCAAGAATGGGGTGACCTGGGTTTGAGTCACGGCTCTGCTACTCATGAGCTGTCCCCTTCACCTCTCACTTGGAGCTGCTTGCCCCTCTACCCAATAACCCCAGCCCTAACTACCTCATAGCAAGGGTAATAATCATAATAATAAGTATCATTATATATATTATATGTATACATTATATATATTATATTTATATAGGGATATAGAAGAGCCTTTATATAGCTTATTAAGGTTTGTATATCATTTTACATGTGTTATCTCATTTGGTCTCATGACAAGCTTGTGAAGAAGGTGCTGGCATTATCCCCATTTCACATATGAGGACACTGAGGCACAAAGAGGTTAAATGACTTGTTCAGGGTTATACAGCTATTAAGTGGCAGGATTTGCACTCAGGTCTCCCTGACTCCAAATCTAGTTCTCTATGCACTGGACCACCTAGTTGCCTTTGGAAAGTATAAAGCAGTGGCCCTGGAGAAGAGAAAAAAAGTGAGAAAATGTACCTCCCTCTCCACTTTGCAGAGGTGGGACACTACGGGTGTGGGATATCGCACATAGTGTCAAACATGACTGAGGCATTGGTTTGCTGAACTACTTTTTAATCTTTTTTAATTCTTAGTTACAAGGGTTGGCTCAGGTGAGCCAACATGAGAAAAGAGGGATATAGCTGAAAATGAAGGTGATGTAAAAACAAAGATATAATAGAGTCAAAAGAAAAAAGCACTTAAAAACAATACAAAAATTATGACAAATTGTGACAATATACAGTTATGACATCTCATTACTTGAAGTATCCTCAGGAAGGACAGGGTGCTATAATTTTCCTGTGAAGGAAAGGAAATCTCAAAAGAGAGAGTTATGGTTTTTTTTTAATATTACCAACATCAGAAAAAGGTGGGGGGGGGGGGAGAGGGAGCATCACCTTTCACTTCCTCATACGCTTCCCTCAAGGCTTAGCTCAGGTGCCACCTCCTTTGTGAAGCCTTCCCTGATCCCTCCCACCTCTAACTATGCCGTATTCACTAATCTGAGTGCCTGCTATATTTCCCTCTCCTCCCCACCCCTTGCTTATAATTTAAGGTTTCCAGGGGCGGAGACGGCTTTGTTTTTGTCTTTGGATCCAAACTATATACTTTTCATATAGACCGTGCTTAATAAATGTTTTATTGGAACAGGACAAACAACCTCCTTCCTCATTGAGATGTCTGAATCTAGTGAAGAATGAACAGCCAAGGGTCAAGTGACTTACTCAAGAGGGTTCAGGTGCTTCCCTTCCTCCTGTTCTGTCCTCTTTGAACTGGGTTCAAATGCCTCGGAATTCCCAGCGATTGGCCCATCCACTTCCTGGGTGGAATCCTTCTCTTCCTGGTCTTCTTCCAACCTGACATCATCAGGGAACAACTTGATCCTGTGGTATCTATAATGGGCCGAACAGAAGAGGTGTGACCTTGAGAGCTACCGTCCGCTGTCCCGAAGTGCTCTGGTCTGGGAAACATCGCAGACATGACCAAGAACTGGTACTCAAGATGGAGGACTGAACCTCTGGGGACTGGCCAGTGGTCCACATCCTAAATCCGGTCTCCAAGCCATGAATGAGATGCTTCTTTCAAGCAGGCCACTTAGTGGATCCTCTCAGGGATGACTCCCTTAAATGGCTGGATCATGACTCTCAGAGCAGCTTTTATAAAAACTAGAAGGGACTCTGAGAGGTCATGTAGTCCATCCCCCTGCCTTCACATAGCAATATATTAACCCATCCCTGACAGATGAGACTCCATCCTAACTTTCAAAAGTTTTCAGAGACTCTATAACACAATCTACACTTATAACAGATTCTAGTGGTAAGCGCCTATGGGATGGGGACCTTTTTTTGTCTTTCTTTGCATCCCCAGCACTTAGCACGGTGCTTCCTGGCATGGTGATTATTGATTCCTCCCAATATCTCACTTTAATTGCTACAATTTTGGCTTAAGCACATTCACCCTAGTCCTTATATTGTGGAATGTGAAGAATAGCTGCTCTTGGTTATCTACATCGAATTCCCTCTGCATGGATTCCGTAAAACACTGATGGCGGCAGCTAGCTGGCACAATGAATGGAGCACTGGCCCTGGAGTCAGAAGAACCTGAGTTCAAATCTGGCCTCAGACACCTGATATTTGCTAGCTATGTGACCTTAGGCAAACCACTTAATCCCAATTGCCTCCCCTTCCCCCTCAAAACAAAAACAAAAACCACTGATGGCTGAATTTTGGCTTCCCTAAAGCCATCAGAGCAAACCAGATGGTATACCAGGTGTTCCTTGGCAAAGATCCCATATGCCCCTTCAGCAGCTCTCCCCACTATGCACATCCTCATCATACGCTCACAAATTCATAGATCTCGCGCTGGAGAAGACTTCAGAAGCCATCTAATCCAATCCCCTCATTTTACAGAAGAAAAAAATTGAGGCCAGGGAGGTTAAGTAATTTGTCTAAGTTCACAAGGTAATATGTGTCAAAAATGGAATTAATTTTTTTCCTGTTGAATTTGTATGAATACATTTTAAATTGTCTACTTTCTCACCCTCCTACCTCCTCCCCACAATGTGGAGGCGGGGGAAGGGAAGCGAAAAAAAACAAAGCAGTCGTGAACATATATGTATAGCCAAGCAAAACAAATTCCCACACTAGCTATGACCAAAAACAACAAAACAAGGTCTCAATCTGCACTCTGAATCCATCATCAGAAATGAGATGTGAGCCCAGGCTATCTGACTCCACTCAGTACTCTTTCCCTAGTCATAATGATTAATGCACTGTACCTTCCAGTGTAGTACTATGTAGTCTGTGTCATGGCACTCTATTGCAGGGCCCTCAGTCATTTTCAGTCATGTCTGACTCTTTGTGACCCCATTTGCGATTTTCTTGGCAAAGATACTACAGTGCTTTGTCATTTCCTTCCCCAGTTCATTTTGTAGATGACAAGATGAGGCGAACAGAGTTAAGTGACTTGCCCAGGGTCACACAGCTAGGAAGTGTCTGAGGCCAGATTTGGAACTCAAGAAGATGAGTCTTCCTGACTCCAGGACTGGCACCCTGTCCTCTGCACCACTACTATATACAAAAATTATCCAACTTTTATTTGCGAGGGAAATGGACCACATGAGGCTATAGGCCAGGCCAATGGAGTTCCCAAAAGGACTTCTCCAAACTTAAGCTTTCTTCTGTCCTCCTCCTCTACCTCCTTTCAATCCAAAAAGTCACAGGATGCCTTCTACCATGTCCCATGCTGCCAAAAGAAGATACTGCTTCTGTTCTTGAAAAACATTCCTCATTGGATAATTATAATAACAAAGTTTGTCCCTGAAGAAGAGAAAAGAAAACGCATCTCTTTCTCTCGTTCGCAGAAGTGGGGGACAATGGGTGTAGAATATCATATGGACTTATTAGATTTAGTTAATATGCTGCTTAGTTTTGTTGACCTGCCTATCCCTCCTTTTCTTTTTCTTTTTTCCCCTTTTAAAAAAGGATAGCTTTCTGGTAAAGGCAGGGGAAGGGGCATCTTGGGCGGGGGCGGGGGGGAATGACAAAAGCTAGCAATGAAAATGAAAAAATGAAAAAAAATTAAAATGATTCCCTACAGATTGGGTGAAAAAATGATGTAAATTTCCTTATTCACATTAGAGCTCAAATTAACCAGAATTTTTTTTTTCTGCCCTCAACTTGTAGGAGGAATGGGAGAGGTGAGCAATAAAACAAAACAAAACAAAACCCAAGTTTGTATTTTTCTTCCTGGAGATATTCCTAGAATTTATATACATTCAACTGAGTCTCCTGTACCTCTCCATCTCTACTGTTAAGCACTGAAAACTGATGTTTAAAAAGATGGTCCCAAAGCCCTATGAGACCCCCATGATGGTCAAAGGGGAAAAAACTGAGACATTCTTGAGACTCCACTTATCCATACAGGAAAATGGACTCAAAATATTTTAAAGAAACATTTTCAATATGGGTTGAAACAAAAAGGACTGTTTACCACCTACAACATACACCATATTGCAGCAAACTGAATTTCCCAGTAACTGAGGACTAATAAGTATTAAGGATAATCAAGGTTTTGATGAGTTTTTCCTAACAGTGTACAGGTCTTTTGGTGGGTTCCCCAGCTTGTTTGGACACAAAGCAGGTTGGAAAGGTCTGAGGATGGGGACTGGGTAGAGCCAGGAAGATTGGGAAGTTCCCTCCCATAAGCGCATGGGACTTTCTCCGACCCCTCCCTTGAACACTTACCGGGCCGCGAGGCTCTGGAAATCCTGCTCCATTTGGAGCTGCTTGTACTGAAGTGGCTGCGGCAGTGCTGGGCTCTCATCATCTAACTCGCTGCTGGCAGAGCTCACTTCTGTGTGCACTCCAGACAGAAAAGTGTGGCCATTCTGGACAGCTGGGGTCTAGAGGAAAGAGAGGCAAGGAGGCAGAGAGAGTCCAATCAGCCCCAGTGTTCTGGACCAAACAACTGAGGGAGATAACTCTTCCAACCTCATCAGGAAAATTCACTTATGCAACCTAGGTTATACTTATCCTAATCGTGCAAACGGGCAGCTAAGTGGCACAGGGGGTAGAGCACCAGGCCTGGAGTCAGAAAGACCTGAGTTCAGATTTGGCTCAGACACTGACTTGCTGTGTGACTCTGGGCAGGTCATTTAACCCTGTTTACCTCAGTTTCCCCATCTGAAAAATGTGCTGGAGAAGGAAATGGCAAACCACTCCAGTATCTTTGCCAAGAGAACCCCAAATGGAGCCATGAGGGGTCAGACACAACTGAAACAACACAACACTCTTAAGATGACCAATTCTTTTTAGAAAGGGGGCGGGGACGCATGGCTCCCTTATCTTGTATTTGTGAAATTGGTTTACAGGACTTCACATTTGTCCTTAGTGAATCTCATCTCCCTAGATCTGACATGCTGCCCTAGCCTACGGAGACCTTTTGGGGTCGTGATTCTATCACTCAGTGTGTTGGCTTTTCAAATGTGAAGGTGACACAAAGCTGGGTGGGCTAGCTATCTATGCATCCAGGTGGTGCAGTGGATAGGCCACTGGTCGTGGAGTCAGGAAGACTTGAATTCAAATATGACCTCAGATATTCATCTGATACTAGGCAAGCCACCTAACTTAGCTGCCTCAGTTTCTTCAACTGTAAAACAGAGATGATAACAGCACCTACCTTCCAGGGTCATCGTGAAGATAATACTTGTAAAGTGCTTTAAAGTGCTATGTAAATGCTAGCTATTGTTTTCTGAAGCCATGATTTTTTTCATTGTTAACCATCATGGGACAAAGGACAGATCCCTGGGACGCTCCACTAGTGATCTCCTTTCAAGTTGACACCAAACCTTTAAGAACTCTAAGAAGGATGTTATCCACATCCAGAGAAAGAACTGATGGAGTCTGAATGCAGATAAAAACATAGTATTTCCACTTCATTTTTTTGCGTGGTTTTCCCCTTTTGGTCTTTTTCTCCTTTCATAACCTAATACAGAAATATGTTTTACCTGATTGCACATATATATAACCCATATCAAATTGCTTACCATTTTAGGGAGAAGGTAGGAAAGGAAGGGAGAAAAATTTGGAACACAATTTTTTTTTAAATGAACATAAAATACTATTATAAAAAATGAACTCTGAGAGGCAGCATGACACAGTGGATATGGTGTAGGTACTGGAATCAGAAAGACCTGGATTCAAATCCTAACTGACCCTAGTTGCAAACAAACCACTTAACCTCAGTTCCCTCATCTATAAAATGGGGATAATACTTGTTTGTATCTACTGTTTAAGTTTGTTGTGAGGCTCAAACAAAAGAACATATGCAAAGCACTGCATGCACCTTAGTATGTTAGGTAAATGTCAGCTGTTTTTCTTAACCTCATTTGGACCTTTGAGTGAATAGGTATGAGGAAACCCTTCTCCCAATGCAAATCAGACACTGATCTACAGCTTCTAGTCTTGGAAAGTTGTTTGGGCATGGAGAGTGGCTTGCTTAGGGTCACATGACCAGCATGTGGAAGAAACAAGACTTGAACCCAGGTCTTCCTACCCTCAAGACTGGCTCTCTGTCAACTACACCATACAACCTATGAGCAAAGAGTAATATGAAAAAAGATGACAAATCTTTGGATCCAGTAATTCAAAAGCACCACTCCTACCTATGTGAGTCATTGTCTCCAGGGGTGGGGAACCTGCAGCCTCAAGGCTACATGTGCCTTTCTAGGTCCTTGGGTGCGGCCTTTTGATTGAGTCCAAGTTTTACAGAACAAATCCTTTTATGAAGGGGATTTGTTCTGTGAAGTCTGGATTCAGTCAAAGGGCAGCAGTTGAGGACATAGAGGACCACATGTGGCCTCGAGGCCGCAGGTTCCCCACCGCTGGAGCCCATCTCTCCTTTTCCTATCCATAGGATGGCATGACAGATAAGCATGAGAAGAGCCCAAAAGCATAGTAAGAGATGCACTTTCCTCCCTCTTTATCTTTGCCCATTCTGTTCCCTGTACCTGAAACATACTTCGTTCCTGTCTTTGAGTGTTCTATCCATCTCCTAAAGCTCTGATTAAATGCAGCCTCCCCCATAAAGTCAGCTCTGTTCCTCCCCTGTGCAAAATGACCTTCCCCCTGAGCCCAGAGTCAGGAAGACCTGAGTTCAAATCTGAACTCAGACATCTGAGTCTGAATCTAGCAGTAAGACCCTGGGCAAGTCACTTAACTTCTGTTTGCCTCAGTTCATTAATGATAAAGTGGGGAACACTTAACCTTGCAGAGTTGTCGTAAGGATCAAATGAGATAGATGGCACAGTGCCTGGTACATAGGAGGCCTGATATAATACCCCTCCCCTGCCCTGCCCTCCACTGCCCTTTCCCCATCAGACCTTAGTCCATTGTTTTATAACCTTTGGCACTTATTGCAAGATATTGCATATTACATACTTATCCGCATCTCCGTCTTTTAACAACAACTCAATTTTCTACCACCCTTCAGAGCGTACAAAGGGTTTTCTATAAAATAGCCGAACAAAGTAAGAAGTGCAAATAGTATTTTGATTTTATAGATGAGAAAACTAAAGCTAAGGGATATTAAATGACTTGCCCAGGGTCACAAAATGAGTAAATATTGAAACTGGGATTTCAGCCCACTGACCCCAACTTCAGTGTTCTCCCCACTTACAATTAGTCAAGAAGCATTAAGCAGTGCCAGGCACAGTGCTAAGCACTGCTGTTGTTGAGTCATTTTCAGTCATGTCTGACTCTTCCTGACCCCATTTGGGGTTTTCTTGGCACAGATACTGGAGTAGTTTGCCATTTCCTTCTCCAGCTCATTTTACAGATGAGAAAACTGAGGCAAACAGGGTTAAGTGACTTGCCCAGGGTCATACAGCTAGGAAGTGTCTAAAGCTGGATTTGAACTCAGGTCTTCCTGTCTCTAGGGCCAGGAGCTCTATCCACTGGCAGAAATAGTCCCTGCCCTCCTGGAGCTCACATTCTAATCTGGAAAGAACCACAGGAATAATTAAGCCTATGAAAGATACAGAGTAGATGGAAGGGAACCTCATAGGGGAAAGGAATAGCAATGGGAGAAAGGCCTCTGCAGAAGGCAGGATTTGAGCTGAGCCTTGAAGGAAGCCCAAGATCCTAAGAGCCAGAAATGAGCAGGGAGGTTATTCCAGGCATGGGGAAGGTCAGGGCCAAGGTAGAGAGATGGGAGATGAAGTGTAGAATGGGAGGAGGAACACAATGTATTATTTCCCTGAGGGCAGGGAGTAGTTAGCACCATCACCCTACCTCCCCAGCAGCGCCCAGTACTCAACAGGCCTTGCAAGATCAAGATCCAATAAATACATGCTTTTGATTTTTAGTACCCCAGAGGGTAAAATGTAGGTGGCGCAGTGGATAGAGTACCAGGCCTGGGGTCAGGAAGAATCTTCTTCCTGAGTTCAAATTCAGCCTCACTTAGTTGTGTGACCCTAGGCAAGTCACTTTACTCCATTTGCCTCAGTTTCCTCATCTATAAAATGAACTGGAGAAAGAAATGGCAAACTACTCCAGTATCTTTGCCAAGAAAACCCCCAGTGGGTTCATGAAGAGTTGAATACGACTGAAATGACTGAAGAACAAAAGATGGTAAAATACCAGCTTGTAATGGTATCCCAGAAAAAATGACACTGTTGGGTTGGAGCCTCAAACAATAGAGAACAATCAAACTGAATCTTTAGAAAACACATTTGCCTGTAAAAAGTCAGGATTACAAAATCTGTCTTAGCTTTACTTCTCACTCTTTGCTTCTACTAACCCTCCCCTATCTCCCTATCTCTCTCTCTCTCTCTCTCTCTCTCTCTCTCTCTCTCTCTCCCCCCCTGTCCCTGTCCCTGTCCCTCTCTCCCCATTGCCACCACCCTCAGCTAGGCCCTTATTATTAGTCCACTCACTAGGACAACTGTAACAGCTTTCTAATAGGTCTTCCCTCCTCTGATCTCTCTCCCTTCTAGTCTATCCTTCACACTACAACCAGAATAAATTTCCTTAGGCATAGACTTGGACATATCACTCTTCTTATTAAAAATCTTCAGAAGCTTCTAATTGCTTCCAAACTAAAATTCAAATCCCTTTGATCAGCATTCAAGGCCCTCTGAAGTCTGGTTCCATAAGAAGTGCTTAATAAATTCTTTTGCATTCTGTTGCTTGCCCTACTTGACCAGTCCAAGAGAGCTCAAGCATGTCTTAAACACTGAATCAGACTCAAACAGCTTCTCATGGAGCTCTAACACATGCACACACAAAAAGAAACAAGAAGTCTAACATAGTTCATTCCTCACTGAGCTCGAGGACTGCTTTCCTCCTGTAGTGTGGAAAGGAGTTACCTCAGGGTAGGGGGTGCGGACAGTTGGCATGGGGGCTTGAGCTGATGGAGCAGGAGACAGAGTTGGCAGGTCTGATACGGGTGAAGCTGCTGAGCTGCCATGTGACTTTTCTCCTGGAGGGGTCCTCGGAGAGAGCTGGTCAGCTCTTGAGTCATCTATCTCATCCATGAGCTCCTCAAGGTGCATTCCCAGCCGAAATATCTCTCCTTCCACTTCCCTGAAACAGATCAAACCATGATTATGTGGGAGAACGAAACCAGAGAGACAGACATGGAGAGACAGAAACAGAGAGGAGAGAGAGAGAAAAAGAGACAGAGGAGGGAGAGAGGGAGAAGGAGAGGGGGGAAGGGAGGAAGAGAGAGAGAGGGAGAGAGAGGAAGAGAGAGAGACAGAGAGGGAGGGAGGGAGGGAGGGGGAGAGGGAGAGAGAGAGAGAGGGAGAGAGGGAGAGAGAGAGAGAGAGAGAGAGAGAGAGAGAGAGAGAGAGAGAGAGAGAGAGAGAGAGAGAGAGAGAGACTATTACATTCTGAAAGGGAAAGAAGACACGCTGGCTCAGGATTTTCTGGCCGATGCATTGTGAGAAATTCCCTAGACTACTGCAGAGATCACATGACTACTGGATAAAAAGCTACCCTCAAATTTATGAAAACCTGGGTTCAAGTCCCAACTTTGACACACACTGGCTGCAGGATCCTGAGTAAGTCATTTAAACTTAACCTCTCAGTGTCCCAGGCTATCCTCTTAAAGTGGTCTTGTATTGGTAGGAAGAGTTCCTTAACAGGATCTCCTTAAACTGATGAAATCCCAGGCCCAATCTAAAACGAAACAAGCTGCAGTGCAGCCTCACCCCTGTAGAGAGAGGGACCTTGGGCTGGATGCCTCTTAGCATGTATAAATCATAAAATCTGTATTTAGAAGGACACTTAGTCTGACCTTGTTTTACACATGAGGAAACTGAGACCCAGAGAAAGGAGGGTGACTTGGCCCAAAGTCACAAAGTAAATAAGCAGCAGGCTGATTCCAAATTCAGTGTTTCTTCCATGAGGCTATGCTGACTGTACTTACTAAGGAGAGAAGAATCCTAGAAGTAGAAGATTGGCCCACCAGAAGGACAGAGACCTAATGGTCAGAAAGCAAATAAGCTAGGAAGACCCAGAGCCTCTGAGGGCCTAGGCTGGCCAGGAGCTGGGAAGTGGGGGCTGCCAGGGCACAGTGCCTCCTTCCCAACAGGGCCCCAGAGCTAAGTTCACCAAAATCCACTGCTTCCATTCATAGGTTCCCATGTATGTGGCCAGGGAAGAGGACCCTCATCAGCTTTGGTTCCACGCTGTTCGTTGGGCTGCCTAACTCTCTGTTTTAAGTTTTCCAGGCCAAGAAGCAAAAATCTCCTGTGTCCTCACCAGCTAATCTGCAAGAGCAGAGGTGTTCTGTGCTCGCTGACACAAACCTCAGACAGATGGACAGCAGCAGTACTATGAGGTGTGTGTTGGACACATCTCTTTCCATGTAATTTATATGAATCCTTCCTAAGAGCTCATATAGCACTATCCCTTCTTAGAGACAGGAGTTTTCTGGAGCCAGATACCATCGGCTCTCTAGATCTAATTGTTAAATTGTGAGCATAAGTATTTGTACATTAAGAAATTAGCCAACAGTACAAATCAAGCCTGAGGCATAGCTTCCCAAAATGAGTGGTACCACCCCCAGGGGTGGAATGATCCAGGGTGGGGGGGTATTTTTTTAAATGATACAAATAAAATAAACTATTAAAGGGTTAAAGAAAGTAGATTTCCAAGGGGGCACTGAGTGATTTTTTTTAAAGGGGGCGGTAGGCCAAATAAGTTTGGGAACCCATTTCAACAATGAAGATAAACTTAAAAGTGTGTCATGTGCACTTTTTCCCTCCAGATATCCAGTTGTTAATCATTTACCAACACACCTCTAGTTAGAGGGTTCTCTAGATCAGTAAGGGCACAGTTTATCTTGTTTTATCATGGGTCTTGCTAGCAAGAAAAAAACCATCATAAAATCTTATGGTTAGAAAGGACCACCACCACCATCCCACACTCAAACTCCAGTGGCTCCCTATTATTTCTAGTATCAGATTATAAAATCCTCTGTTTGCAATTTAAAATTCTTCATCATGTCTAACTCCTTCCTACCTTTCCAGTCTCTATACTTCACTCCCCTTCATGAATTCTATGACCCAACAACACTGGACCTACTTTCTGTCCCTCACACAAAACAGTCCATCTCTGTCCATTTTCCCTGAATGTCCCCCATTCTTGGAATGCATAATCTCAACCTCCTTGGCTTCTTTCAAGACTCAGCTCAAGTTCCAGGTTCTGTCAGAAGCTTTTTCCTTAATTGATCTCTCCCAGATGTTGGTACCTTGCTCTCTCAGACTACCTTCCATCTACTTTTTTACTATATTTTGCATGTCACTAATTATTTACATGTCATCTTTCTCATTAGAATGTGAACTCAGGTTTAGCAGTGGCATATAGTACTTAATAGAACTTAATAATGCCTACTGACTTGAAAAATGAGGCTCAGCAAGCTGTGGTATACGATTGTGATGGAATATACTACTGTGCTATATAAGAAATGTGAGCAGGATGATTTCAGAAAAACCTGGGAAGACTTACATGAACTGATCCAGAGTGAAATGAGCAGAACCAGGAGAACACTACACAGTAACAGCAATATTGAATGATGAACAACTGTGAACAACTTAGCTATTCTCAGTAATGCAATGGTTCAAGAAAATTCTGAAGGACTTAAGATGAAAAATGCTATCCACATCCAGAGAAAGAACTAAAGGAGTTTAAATATAAATCGAAGCACACTTTTGTTTTTACTTTATTTTTCTTGTTTTTTTGGGGGGAGGAGGAGAGTGTTTTCTTTCACAACATGACTGATATGGAAATGTTTTGCATGACTGTACATATGTAACCTATATCAAACTGCTTGTCTTCTCAATGAGGAGGAAGCAAGGGAGGAAGAGAGGGACAGAATCTGAACTCAAAATTTAAAAAAATGAATGTTAAAATTGCTTTAACATTTAATTGGGGAAAAAATAAAACAATTTTTTTTATAGAAAAAGCAAGGCCCAGGGAAGGGGAAGTTAAATGACTCAACCAAGTCACACAGGTAAGAATCATGAGAGGAAGAATTTGAACTCAGAGCCTCTTACACTGCCACTGGTTGCAGATTCATTTAACCTCTCAGTGCTCCACTTACAGTGTTAGAGAGAGTTCCTCTCAACGAGTTTCTCATACTGATGAAATTATAGGCCCAGTACTTATCCCCATTAGCTCATTTTACATATTAATACTGAGTCACATAATCTTTATATATAAAATACTTTAAAAGGATGAAACTGTGTCACTTTCTAAATATTCCACAAATTGGATTTTTCATTAAGGGGATCAGGCTTCCTGTGCCACTTACTCTCCATGTTACTACCACCCTCCCAGTTGATTATTCTGAATCACTGAAGATTAACCACAATTCCCCTAGAACATAATTCTAAGAACTCTGGGGGCAATTTTAAGGATAAAACCCTGGCCATACAGATACCATCCTCTTAGGTAATGGGTTCCCTTTCCTAACATACCTGTTAGGATCAAATTCACCGGGAGGCACGTCAGATGCCTGAAGCTGCTGCACGCGTCTGTGCTCTCCTCGTGCCCAGAGAAAGGCTTTCTCCAAAGCATCCTGTTCTTCCTTCAGCCTCCAAAACCCCTGGAATAAGAATACAGAGACACATGAGCTTCCAGAGGCCATGGGACACCCCTAAAGAGTCACAGGGTGGGCAGCACATGTCTCAGCAGTTACACAGAGCTAGGGACAATCTAAACGTCCCTGTGAGAATAATCCAGGGATTGGCAATTTATAACAGCACAGCAGAGTGGGTTAGTCTCCAGCTGTGGAGCCTGGGACACCTGGGTTCAAATCCCACCTCTGATAGCTTAGATTGATTTCACATTTCTCCCCATGATTCATTATACATTTCCCTTTATTAGATCATAATTATATTCTGTATTATAATTATTACATTATAAACATTATACTGTTCTCCACAAACCAGTTTCCATTTCTAATCTCCCTGCCCTTGCATAGCCTCTCCCCCAGGCCTGGAACGTACTCCCTTTAGCCCAGAAATTCCTTAACTCCTTTCAAGGATCTGTTCAAGTACTACCTTCTATATTAGGCCTTTCCTGATTCCCCCGGTTTAAGTTACTCTGTGTGTGTATTTTATATTTACTTTTCCATGTACATGTGAGCCTCCTTCTACCCCTCTACCCGCAAAGAAAATATAAACTGCCTGAAAGCAAGAACTCTAATTTTTGTCTTAGTATCCCCAGTACCTACCACATAGTGTCTGGAATATGGTAGGCATTAAATAAATTCTTGTTAAATTGAATTGAGCCTGCTATTATTACCAAAAGTTTTTTTTTTAAAAAAAAGGCCAGAAGATGACATTACAAAAACTACTCCTAGCTTCTTTGACAAAATACCAGCCAAGCCAGTCAAATGCCGGCTAGTTGGCAACCCCGAAAGCAAAGATTTTTGGTAGTATGAAGGCTAGTTACAGATGTCACTCCATGCACCTGGTTGGATTTTCCAAGTTGGCACAAATGAATCTAGCTCCTTTATGAGGGTCAGCATGTTCATACCCACTAGCACTGCCACGCAGCACAAGCTCCCTCTCACCACTCAAGTTTTGGAACTATTTCCCCCTCCCACCACCTCCTTTACTACTCATCCTCATTTTCTGGCACTGGGAACTGAGAACTGGCTCACACTTCTGAAACGTTGCAATGCCATAGCTTGAAGCCAGCTGCTTGAAGCAGCTTAGGGTATACAGGAGGAGCGAGTATGCAGAACCACAGGACAGCCTAATGCTACGTAAGTAGGAGATGACTTGGGTGCTTAACTGCATGAAGGAAGCTGCTGTTGTGGTCCTCAAAGTCTTGGCAGGTAGGCCAGCTCTCTGGCTTTTGTTTTCCTGATTTTGACTCTGACCTCATTTTGACTTTGACATGCGTGTGTGCACACACACATACACACACACACGAATATTTACTCATAGTTTGCACATATATTTACATATATGGCCACTGACTTATGAAGTTTATATAGCTTTATTTAATATAATTGATATGTATAAGGATTTGTTTATTTATTAATATATAGAGATATATAACATACATAAATGCAATTTTATATTTATATATAAAATTTATATATAAATATAAAACATGTACAAACATAATTTATACATAATTTTTATGTATAATTTATATGTAAATATAATATACACATAAATACAATTTTATGTTTATATACAATTGATATGTATGTTTGATATATTTATGGAGAAATATATTTGTATATATTTTATTAATAACATTATTTTATTTATAATATTTCTTTTATTTATGATGTTTCTATTATTTATTGATATTTCATATTTTTGTTGAGTTGTTAATTTATCTATTATGTGCATTTATTAACATATGGATATTAACAAATATATGTATGATACATTAATTTATATAAATTGATGTATAGGTATGTTATCTATAAATTATATATACATATAAAATTACATTTATACATTATTATGATACGCTAGAGGGGCAAGGAGTGAGGGGAAGGCTAATTACAAGTATAGTAATAACAGAAATGCACATATAAGACACACATGTATAACTCAGATTCTGTAGACAAATCCTGAAGTGAGAAGAGCAATTAGTAGCCAATGGTACCTTGAGCTGATCCTGAGGTGCCAGCCTTCCTTCTTGGACCAGTCCTTCAAAAGATTCCACCTGGATTAAGGAAAAAGTCATGTGCATCATGAGCCAATAGCTCTCAAAAATAACCCAGGGTGACAGCCTTGACTGCATCCTTCTCAGAACTTGCTTCTTAACCTCAGGGCCCTGTGCACATTGTGTGTTCAGAGCAGGTCCAGTTTCCTGCCTCTATTCCCTTGTGTCCTCATGTGATTGGGAAGCAGGCTGCTGTGTGTGTAGGGTGGGGGGGAGGGGCACAGAAGGAATCCTCCTGGGCTTTTCTTAGGCAGCTAAAGGCAGCTCAGTGGTTGTGTAGGGATCCTTTTCAAACCAAAGCAAGTTTATCATCATGTCTCTATGAAGGTTTTGGTGCCCTGGGGATCCTCTGGATGAGTTCCACAAAACCTCTGGGTTTTTGCTAATTCTGATCTCTTGATTTATTTGTGGTGTGTTGGAAAGAGCCCTAGATTTGTAGACAAAAGATATAAGTGAGAAGCATGGCTCTGCTGCTGACTTCTTGTGAGACCTTAGGCAGGCACAACACCTCTGATGGCCTTGGTTTCCTCTAATGTGAAATGAGGGGCTTAGACGACATTGTCTCTAAGGTCCTTTTTCAGCTCTAAAATTCTATAATACTATGCTTTTTGAAAGATAAGTTCTTTGATGGGAGAAACTATAAATTTGATTTTCAGGAACAAAAAGAGGCTAGAAATTTTTTATTTTAAATCCCAGGACTGTGAGCCAAGAGCCTGCTCCAGCTCTACAATTATCTATGTGACCTTCAAGTAGTCACTTAAAAAAAATGTCGGTTCAGTTCTTTTGGACTCAGCTTTCCCATCTGTCAAATTAGAGGTTCCTCTTAATAGTCTACAATTCTAGAGTTTTTACTTAATCAAATCTTATTTTATTAAATATTTTGAAGACTATATATTAATTTTTTCATAAATTTTATGGGTGAGTCTTGTTTTTATACCACAGTCACTTCTGGATCTAGCCCCGCTGTCCCTGCACATTTTCTCGTAATGCAGAAAAAAACAGTTAAGCAAAAAACCCATACCCAACCATGTCTGACAATTTAGGCAAACTTTTGCCCCAACATGAAGTCCCCCATCTTTTGTCTATTAGACTTTCTCAGAGTTCAGATCACTTTTCATATTCTTTATTATGAGCCAATGTTTATTTAACCTAGAGGAGAGAAAACCGATGGAAAATTTTATGATGGTATGTAAAAATTAAACAGGACTCTGAGAAAGGATGATGAGTTGCTATTCCCCTTCTCCAATGAGATCCAAAGAAGAAGACATGACCTTGAATGACGACATGAAGACTTAGATCCCAGGGTGTGCTGGAGCCAGCTCTAACCTGTTTATCAGCCTGTTAAATTTTCAGGGTGAGTGTTTTTACCTCAGAAATTGGCATTCGCTACAAATCAGGCTTTGATTTATTGTTTTGTTGACAGTCCAGACTTAAGAAAGTGTTAACAGTGCACATTATATATAAAGTGTATTTGCATACATTTTTCCCCCTGGCTTTTAAACGTTAACCAAGCATAACCCCGTTTTAGGTTAGATATAAGGAAGAATTTCCAGATAGCAAGAGCTTTTTAAACATCCCATTCAGTGATCAGAAAATCCCTCCTTCTATGGTTTTTCTCTTTCTGAAATGATTGGGATCTAGCCTTTTATGGGGGTGGGGGGCAGGGGAGAAATAGCATCTAGAAGTTCTAGAACTTAAAAATTTCTGCTTTTGCCTTTATTTTATTCTCCTTTGTCCTTTCTGCACACACTTTGTAGCTGGGACTTGGCTCACCTGTGCTAGGAACTTGACCACCTCATTGGCCAGCGTCTGGGTCAGACGATCTCCCAGGGATGGCCCTTGTGTAGAGGTGCCACTGCCATCTGTCAGTGGGCTGGGGTATGCGGCAGCTGGGGGTGGAATCAGATCGCCTTGAGTTGCTGATAGTTCTAGAATAGATCAATGTTGAAAGTCAAGTTCAATGACGGAGTTAACAGTAGACATTTCTGTGGCAGAAATACAAACCAAAAGGGTACAACAGGCCCAGAACCTGCACAAGACCCAATTGGCAATTTGGAGCAGGAATGGGGGGTAAGGGGAGTATCCTGTTCCCACCCTATTTCGAGAGGCCAATAGTCATGAAAAATCTCAGGGACCTTAAAGTCTGGTACCTAATAGGTTCCAGGGCCCAATGGGTCCCGGCTATTCCTATCAATGCTATCGGACTGGTCATATAAGAAACTTACAATGATAAGATATATAAAAACACCAAACACACTTTAGTTTTATGCAGTGGTGGGATTCAAATAAATTAATGAGAGGTTCTCCACAGAATGAGCGGATGCGCCGCTGCTGCTGACGTGGTGGGCGCAGGCCCTGCACCCCCACTGGTTAACCAAACTAAACCTAAAATTAGGTACCGGTTCTTCGAAACCGGTGCAAACTGGCTGAATGCCACCACTGGTTTTATGTAATGGTGGTGGTGGGATGACAGAAAAGGAAGTTAGGTGGTGAAGCAGATAAAGCGGTGGGCCTGGAGATGGGAAGACCCAAGCTCAAGTCTAGCCTCTCCTGTATGATGCCAGCTGGGCAAGTCATTTAATCTCTATCTGTCTGAGTTTCCTCAGCTGTAAAACAGGGATAATAGTCACACTTACCTCCCGGAGCTGTGAGGAAGATCAAATGGGATAATATTTGTAAAAGCGCCTGGCACATAGAAGGTACTATATACATGGTAGCTAGTATTATTACTGTTGTCATTAAGACTGCTAAGAAGCATAGTTTTCAGTTCCTCTAAGAAACATAGTCTTAACTTCTGGTACTCTAAATGTCAGGTCTCTGTCCAAAGACAAACAAGTTGATAGAGTTCCTTAAAAATATAATGACTCGGGGTAGCTAGATGGTGCAGTGAGTAAAGCACTGGCCCTGGAGTCAGGAGGACCTGAGTTCAAATGCGGCCTCAGACACTTGACACACTTACTAGTTGTGTGGTCTTGGGCAAGTCACTTAACCCCCATTGCCCTGCCTTCCCCCTTCAAAAAAAAAACAAGAAAAAATAATGACTCATATTTCTATGCATTTTAAGGATTACAAAGTGCCTTCCTCCCAACAACCCGTAGACCTAATACTTATAGCTCTTCTAATCATTTTATAGATGTGGTAGCTGGGACTCGGGGCAGTCAGGTGACTTGTCTAGTGTCACATAGCTAGTAGGTGCTGGAACTAGAAATCAAACCAAAGTCTCTTCTAACTGCAAGCGCCAGGTCCCAATACCACCCACGTAGAACACTGTACTAGGCACAAGGGAGAAGGGTCGGAGATATCAACATAGTCCCTCCCATCAGGGACCTTACATTCTAGGAGGCCTTTCACAGGTAGATGGGTCCTGTACTCAAACAATTACAATACAATTGGTGAGCAAATTAAAAGGCAGCAACCTCCAAACAGAATAGGAGAGTCCATGAAAAAAGAAATGGGTTTCCCTTAATGTTCATTAGAAGCCTTCAAGCATTTGTCAGGTAGGTTACATGGGGGACTCTTATTTTGGTATAAATTGAACCCGATGGCATCAGAAGTCTTCTGACTGAGATTCTGCGACCAGGAGGGCTTATTGTAGAGCTAATATGAGGTTCCATTGACTAAGTTAATAGTAACTATTAACAATAATGGCTAGCATTTATATAACACTTTAACATTTGTGAAACACTTTGCAAATATCTCATTTATCCTCACAACAACTCTGGGAGGTAGGTGCTATTAATATGTCTGTTTTACAGTTGAGGAAACTGAGGCAGTTAAGTGACTTGCCCAGGGCCATACAGCTAGTGTGACACAGTCTGAGGCTGAATTTGAACTTAAATCTTCCTTACTCCAGGCTTGGCCCTCTATCCACTGCACCACACAGCCTCCCTGGAGGAAATTATAGGGAGTTATAAATGGAAGACCTTGCTTTGAACCTGTGTGATCACGGGCAAGTTACTTTCCATCTCTGGGCCTCAGTTTCCTTCTCTGTTAAATGTTGGGCCTGGAAAGGTCCTTGTGGATCTAAGTTCTATGAACCTATTACTGGCAGGAAAGTAATTGTGATGGTACGTCACCAAGTATGACCAGGGTCTTTGGGGCCTGCCTCCCGTTTTTGCGTGCCTTTAGCCCTTTCAGTGGCATCTTCTTTGTCTGATGTGGAGCTGATTCCCCTCATGATAATTCTTACTACCAGGTGAATCAGAGGGACATTGAGGGACGATGCAATGCAGTTAAGAGCGTTAGCTTCCACAGTCCTGCCTTACCCTCCTCCAAAACTCACCCGCGTCCAACAAGGCCTGTGATGCAGTGTTGGTGGTTGACTGCCATTCTGCCATCTTAGCCTGGGGAATGGTGAAGGACATGACCTTTGTCCCATGGGGCATGGATCCCATATGAACACCATGGCTGGGCTTGGGTGGGTCTGAGTACAAGTTTACCTGTGAAGAAAATAAGAAGATGGAGTCATCTCTGGGAGAAATTAAGATAAGCAAAGGGGAGAAGAAATTCAAAGGGAAATGGTGGCTGTGTGACACATACTGGTAATGTTAAATAACTGCTTAACTCTGAAAATGGGGAACAGCACATAACACCGTGCCTCTGGGATGAGGAAAAGGTATGCAGTGACAAGAAAAGAACACTAGGTGGAGCCAGACGACTAGCACTTGAGTTCTGGTTCTATGGTAACTTGTTGGTATTAATTTCTAATGAGTTACCAATCATTAGTTCAGTAAAGGATCTTGGGAAGTCCCCTTGACTTCTCTGACCCTCAGTTTCCTTATCTTTAAGATGAAATGGTTGGACTAGATTTTTCTAAGGCTTCTTATAACTCTAACACTGACACTTTGAATACAAAAGCTTGATTTTCCAAGGAAGAAAGAAGATGGGCTTTGGGCAAGTCATTTTCCCTGAGTCTCAGTTTCTCAATCTATAAAATGGGGATAGTATCTATTTAAACTACCTACTTCATAGGGCACTTCCGAGGAACACTGTTGTTGTGGTTTCAGTTATTTTCGTGTGTGACTCTTTGTGACCCCATGGACTATAGCTCTACAGGTCCTTCTGTCTTCCACTATCTCCTGAAGTCTGTCCAAGCTCATGTTCATTGCTTCCATGACACCATCTATCTCATCCTGTGCTGCCCCCTTTTCCTTTTACCTTCAATCTCTCCCAACATCAAGGTCTTTTCCAAAGAGTCCTGTCTTCTCATTATGTGGCCAAAGTATTTAAGCTTCAACTTCAGTATTTGGCCTTCCAGTGAATAGCCTGGATTAATTTCTTTGAGTATTGACTGATTTGATCTCCTTGTTTTCCATGGGACTCCCATAAGTCTTCACAAACACCACAACTTGAAAATGTCTATCCTGTGGCACTCAGCTTTCCTTACAATCCAACTCTCACAATCATACATCATTACTGGAAAAACTACAGCTTTGACTATATGGACTTTTGTCAGCAAGGTGACAGGAAGATCAAATGAGATGGAGAAGCAGCATGATATGATTGAGTCAGGATGACCTAGATTCACATTTTGCCTCTGATACTTACTGTCTGACCATGGACAAGTCACTCCCTTTCTGTGTATCTCAGTTTCTTCAACTATAAAATGGGATAATATCTACCTCAAAGGGTTGTAGTACGTCTCAGCTGAGATAATGTGTGTAAAGTGCCTTATAAACCTTAAGAGACCATATAAAGGCATTTATTATCATTATTATTCTTAAGGGCTATAAAGCACTTTGTAAACCATAAGGTTCAATGTAAAAAGTTAGCTATCACCACCATCAATATATAAGGAGTTTCCATATGCTAATACAACTGGTTTTTTTTTCCCTGAAGCATAATGAAGCTTAGATATCAAAATTGATGCTGTCACCTTCAAACTGTTCCTCTTGGGAACTTATACACTTATTCCAAAGAGGCTACCAGTGGTCAAGACTTCAGGGGAACTCCTCTCTGGAAATGACCTTCAGGGCCCATGACACCCTTGAATGACCCAAACGATGTCCCATCTTCCCACTTTGAGGGTCAATCTGATTCTGAGAACCAGCCAAAAGGCAGTCACAATAGTGTCAGGGGAATATGGTAAGTAATCTACCTTGAGCAGTGTCACTTAAGTTCTAAAACAGTGTGGCAATAAAATAATGGGCCTACCTTTTTGTGGGTGTCAACTGAATCTGAAAACAGTCTCCAAAGAAGAGTCCAGAGGTATTTGGAGCAATGGCATCCATATTGAAATAAACGTTTGTTGTTTGGTCATTTTTAAGTCATTTCTGACTTTTCCTGACTCCATTTGGGGTTTTCTTGGCAAAAATACTGGAGTGGTTTACCATTTCCTTATCCAGCTCATTTTACAGATAAGGAAACTGAGGCAAGCAGGGTTAAGTCACTTGCCCATGGTCACACAGCTAGAAAGTGTCTGAGGCCTGATTTGAACTCAGGAAGATAAGTCTCCTTGACTCCAGGTCTGGCACTCTATGCACTCTTATCGACCCCCTAGCTGCTCTATGAAAATAAGCACAGAGCTCACCAAGAAGACTGCTTGAAGAAGAAGATATTCCTTTGGATACATAAGTTCTGGACCCTAGGATTTGGGACTAGTGGGGACCTGAGATTTCATCCAGACCAACTCCCTCATTGTACAGACGAGAAATCTGGAAGTCAAACAGGCTGAGTGACTTTTCCAAAGCCATGCACGTAGCAGAACCAGGACTTAAATCTGGATCTTTCAACTACAAAACCAGTACTCTTTTCAAAACACCATATCCATCTCTTTGTTTTAAAACAAACTCAAAAGGCGCCAGTCTTTTCGCTTCATTGTCACACCTTGTCTACCTGGGTCAGGACACGGACCATGGACTTTGGACCCGTTCTGCTAATGCTGAAGAAGAGAGCACCCCACAAGGGCAGCTTCTCTTCTGGCAGAGTCCCTATTTAAGCTTCTCTTCACGTTCCTCTGGAAAGCCTATTCCAAAGTGGTGTAGATCATTAGAGCTGCTTGGCTCCCCTCTCCCTCCCCCCTTGTGGGGCTTGATGGAGAACAAAGCTGGATTTTAATAATCCCCTCCGCCATCTGTTCACCCTCCCTCTTTCTGAGAGACCAGTCGCCCCACACTTCTTCTATTGGTGATCCTCAGCTACCCAAGGGGCAGTTCCCGCTGCAAAGCTTTGTCTTCTCTATTTGTGGTAACACAAATCCCTAGGGATTCTGAATAGTACAGAAGAGAGGGATGTGGGACTGGAGGATGTGGAGCCCTGGACCATTTCTTCAGCATCTCTTGCCCCTGTGCTCCTTTAGTCCTGTGGTAAGCAAGGAAAAGGAAGTGTCTCCCCCTTCCCTCTCTTCTCCACCCCCCTCCCGCCCCACCATGCTGTTGTAAAGAATCTGGCAAGTGACTAACAAATTGTACAGAAACCAGGGCTCTTCAGTCACCCAACCCCACCCCTTGTCTGGTTCATCACAAAGAAAGGCTTCACATGGAAGAGAAAAAAACACAATGGATTCAAATGAAAAGAATGAAAAGGGGGAGAGGTGGAGGTGTGGGTGAGAGATTTGAGGAGCTCACACATCTGTGTTTCTGAACAGCTGCCTCCTTTTGAAAGAGGGACTCACTAGTGGATCTGGGCTATGCCCTGTGAGCAGAGAGCAATAAGAAGCCATATAAGCTGAGTGCAAATTTGGAACATTTGCAACAGTGGGTTCTTCCCAGGAGCCACATCTGGCATTTGAGAGACTTAGAAAGTTAGAAGGGTCACTGATACCATAATCAGGAAGACAAGACAACTGATATGTACATTAGAAAGGCAGCAGCTATTGCAAATAACCCTGACAAGGGCATCAGTCTCTTTTTTCTCTCTTTTCTTTTCTTTTTCTTTCTGCCTTTCTTTCCTTTCTTCCTCCTTCCTTTCTTTCTTTCTCCCCCTTTCTTTAGTTCTTTCTTTCTTCCTTCCTACTACTCCTTTTCTTTCTTCCTTTCATCCTTTTCTTCTTCTTTTCTTCTTCTCTTTCCTTTCTTCTCTTCCCCCTCCTTCCTGTCCTCCTCCTCTGCTTCTTCTTCTTCTTCCTCCTCTGCTTCTTCTTCTTCTTCCTCCTCCTTCTTGTTCTTCTTCTTCTTGTTCTTGTTCTTGTTCTTCTTCTCTCTCTCTCTCTCTCTCTCTCTCTCTCTCTCTCTCTCTCTCTCTCTTTCTCCTTCCCCCCCTCCTCCCATCACAGGGGCTACTTATAGGTCCAAACCCATCCTGATCATCCACAGGAGCTTTGACACCCTTCTTTTCCAATTTGGGCTGGCTCATCTCTCCTTAGGACACTTGGTGGCCCTCGCTCCCTGGGGCTCAATCCATGGCAGACACTTGATTGGCTTAGTCCAATATAGCTGAAAACTGTTGAGCTTAAATTAAAAGGTCCTACCTAGTAGCTGGGCTTACTGATTCACTACATCCTGCCTCTCACCCATTCTTAGCTTGCTTATAAAACCAAAGCTGGCCCAGACTGCTGGGCTGGTATTCCTAAACAGGCCCTCGTATGGCCGAGCTAATTATATTATCAGAAAGAGAACAAAATGAAAGCTTTGTGTGGTTTGAAAAAAAAAGTACAATTCTGGAGAGTTGCTTGGATGAGCCTTCTCTGTGTGTCTAAGCTTGTCTTTCTAACAAATATGACTGGAGATTCTCATGGAGCAGACTGTACTGCAAGTGACTGGAGGCCTTCAGATACAACATATACAAAAGAGCTTCATGATGGTAACGGTCACAAGGTTCATAGTGGACCATGGCATCTTTGCTTAGGTCTTCTGGGTCATTCCCTACACTCTGGGATGTGCCTGTGTCAGAGATTGCAGGACCTCACATTCATAAATTAATTCTGATAGCCAGAAGTATTGTCATAACCTCATAGACTCTCTACCACTTCATTTGTGCAGTTTTTCAAACATAAGTAAATGTCACCCTAGCGCTTCATGCTATACTTCCCTAACTCAAGACATCGTCATAGGGAAAGACTTTTGCAGACCTTGAAGCACTATATGCATATAAATTATTCCTATGGTTGTTTCCCTTTTTTCCTTCTACTCGGTTCTTTCTGGTTGACTTAGTTTCTCTGGCATGTAGAGCCAGAATGATGGGGAGATGGAAGGAAAGACACAACTCATCAGTGATACGTGACATGATTTCAAGGAGACAGGTCAGAGCTGGCGAGAGATGCCAGGGAATTCCTCTTGGTCCTATCCTCAGAACTAATAAACAATTCATCTCAGTTTCAGGAAGGTTAGGCCTCTTTCCTTAATGGAACACTGAGCTAGGAAGTTGCAAACAATATATCCCAAGATCCCCGGGCCCCCTCAATTTACACCATGCTTTCTACTTGCAATCCTCCAAGTTTACAAGGTGCTTTCCCACACATTGTCTCATTTGATCCTCAAAATAGTCAGGACAGCCCTTCTTATCCACATTAGACAGGATGAAGATAGCCTCCTATGATCCTCAGATGAGGAAGCAGAGACCTGAAGTTTTAAGCGACTGGCCCAAGTGAGTTGTAAAGGGTGGAACAAGAACCCAGGTCTCTGACATCCTCTTGTAGCAATCTTCCCATGACGCTACTCTTTTCCCTTGGTCTTATCTTGCCTCACCTTCATTCACACATTTCAAAGAGTCAGATGCTTTAGAAGCAAAGTGGAACAAGTGGGAGGAACCTGGGAGAAGAAGAAAGACAGGTGCTTCTGTTTGCATTCAAACAGTGGGTCACCTTAAGTAGGTAGGTAAGGGAGAGGCTGAACTTTAGCCACTCAGCCCGCAGAGCACATGGTCTGGAAATAGCAACAGACCCCAGCTCCTGCCTAGGTCTGTAGCCCCGAATGAGAGAGAGCAGCTGAGGGGATAAAGGCAGGAAGCTGGAAGAAGTTACAACAGAGCTCAGTTTCCTCCCCTCTAGCTTTAGTTTCTTAGCCGCAGTGAAGTAAAACCCAGAAAGAGGAAGCGTCAAAATGCAAAACACAAACCTGCCCTTGAGAAGGAGATGTGGGGGCAGGGCAGAAATTTCTGTGGGGACTTGATCAGCCTGCCAGGCGATTCCACATAGAATTATAGGATTGCGAGCAGAAGGGATTCTCACTTTATAGATGATTAAAGCAAGGCCAAGGAAGTTACATGACTTGCCCAGGGTCACACAGGTCCCTAAACAACTGAGCCAGATTTGAACCAGCTTCTTTCACAATAACTCCAATTCTTACACGCTCATTCTCCAGTCCAACTGAGTGACAGGAGAGCCTGATGTTCTGTAGAAAGTGCACAAGAGGCATGTGGCTAGAAATTCTAGATTGTCTCTCCTTTGCAAAAAAAAAAATCCTACAAATATAAACTAGCCTTATTCATTTTTAATTCGTAATTCCCAAAGCACTTTCACTGTTATTTCATCTTGCAGAGTTCTCAGGATAACGATGTGAGAGAGGGATGGGTAGATATTATTAACCCCATTTACATTCAGAGAAACAAAGTGACTGAGCTTGTGGCAAAGCTGGGATGAGAACCGGGGCTTTCTGGCTCATAATTCAGTGTTCTTTCTAGTAGGAAGCTGGGTGGTTCAGTGGGTAGAGTACTAAACCTGAGTACTAGACCATCTTCATGTGACTTAACTGCTGTCTGCCTCAATTTCCTCACCTGTAAAACGGGGATAATAATAGCCACAGGGTTACTGTGAAGATCAAATGACATATTCATAAAGCACTTTGCGAAGCTTAAGGTGGCTACCATTATACCACATTACCTGCTCAGATTTAGAGGAGCAAAACCCTTTCTGAGCGCAGACACTGGGCTGACTCTCACTAGGCAGGCCACTTTTTCTCTCTAAAGAACCAGGGATGCTACCTGTGTTCGGGTCAGTCGTGGTCACTGCAGACACAATCCTAATGATCTCAATTCAGTACCTTGGCTCCAAGCCGCAGCTGGTCAATGGTGTTCTCAGCCTCTGCGTATTTGGTGAGTAGTTTGTGGTAGTCCTCCTGCAGGGAAAGGCAGCACAGTTGGACATCTATTAGCCTGGGCACCAAATGGAACAGCCACATGACACGATCCTGTGTCCTACATCACCTTAGCATGATACTCCCTGAGTAATTACACAATAAATAGCAGAACAAGGCCATGCTAATGGACACTGGCCATTTCCCAATTCTGTAAGTTTTACTGTGATTTCATCTGCACAAAGAGCTTCCAGTAAGGAACTCCTACCCATGCAGATTGCCTTCCACGCTGCAATTTACAGTCTCAGAGAGCTGACCGTGGCATTGAGAGATTTAGGGACCTGCCCATGGTCACGCAGACACAAGATGAGTCTGAGACAGTACCTGAATACAGGTCTTTCTGAGGCAAAGGTCAGCTTTCCTGTCCTTCTCAATTAAGAAATAATGCTTAAATCATTCCTTACCATTTGTTTTTCCTTCTGTTGATTTCATTCTTAGTGGCTTTAAAATGGGACCCATGGGAACTAAATGAACACATAGCCAAATGGCTGTGATTGGACCCTAAGCCATCAGAATGTTGACTTTTTCAAGCCGTGATCATTAAGTGGCATGCACATATCCAATTTATAATGTTTGTATTCACATTAGTCTTGGAAGGTAGAGACAGAAGGGACCTGAGAGGTGCCTTCTGCTCAGCCTCAGAGCTTCATGTCAAGGGCGGGCAAGCATGGGGACCCTGAGACTCTTCTGGCAATGAAGCTGCCTCCTCAGTGACCAGGGAGCCATGAGTGGTTTACCTGAAGCTGCTGCACCAACTCTGTTGCCTGCTGAGGTGTCTTGAATTCCTTGGGCACTTTGGCCACAATGTAGGAAGGAAAAGAGGCTTTCTGAGGGGAGTTATCTCCACTGCTGAGCAACACCTCCCGAACGATCTCAGCAGGGGACTTATAGACTAGAGGTCTCGTGGAACCTTGGAACTGCCTGGAGTGGTTCTTTCCTTTGGGAGGGCGGTAGCTCTCTTCGTCTTTAGGAAACCGTACTTTGGGCTCCACCTTGGAGAAATCAGGCAATGGGTAATTCAGTTGCCCCCTGCCATACTTGGAGACTTCAGAGGAGGAGTGGGCAGGCACATTGATCCCTTTCTTGGGAGCCCTGGATTGGTTCAGCCTCTTTGGGGTGCTATTCTTTGGGAGACTGAAGGGGCAGAATGAACCACTGAGTTGGGAACGAAGCACTGCACTGGATTCCTTCTTGGGCTTTTGAATTTGGTCCAAGGGCTGGGTTCCTCCCCATCGAAAAGGAGAATTGGACTCCTCCCTCCCAAACTTATAGCCAGGACTGGGGGGCATCTGGGTTTTAGAGTTTGACAAGTCCTGAGAGGTTGCAGACTCTGTCTGGTTGATAGCTCCCATAAGGCTACCAGACTTCTTTTCATAAGAAGCATCAGGGTTCATTTTGCCATTAGCACTTGGGGTATGCTGCAGTCCCTCTAGGGACGAAGGGCTTAGGAAGTGGCTCTGGAAGGATTCAGTTGGGGTAATTCTTGGGTGGCCATCACCCAAAGATGAAGCTGCCTCTGATTCTGAGGGGTACTCTGAGCTGTCACCAAACTGACCGATACTCTCAGGCATGCTGTCTATTGATCCTGCAGAATTTGGTCTTGGGTAATGCCCAGTGGGGGCATTGGTGGGGTACTCTGAGCTGTCACCAAACTGACCGATACTCTCAGGCATGCTGTCTACTGATCCTGCAGAATTTGGTCTTGGGTAATGCCCAGTGGGGGCACTGGTGGGGTACTCTGAGCTGTCACCAAACCGACTGATATTCTTGGGCGTGCTGTCTGCCAATCCTGCAGAACCTGGTCTTGGGTTATGCCCAGTAGGGGCTTTCATGGGGTACAGGCTGATGTCAGATCGGCCTGAGAGTCTGTCCTCCTCTTGGCCATAGTGTGACCCTTCAGATCCACCCCGAGTCTCTCCCAGACTTGTGGGGCTGATGCTATAGTCAGAGCTGAACTGACGTTTATACACACGCTGCAGGCAGCCTTTACCAGGGCACTCAGTTCTCTGCGGTTCAAGGAAATCTCTGCTGGCTCTGCAAAGTCCATCCTCAGCCATGTCCTGCTGATGGTCTTGCTGAGAGGACCCATAAAGAGAAGAGGTGGAATTTCCCTGGCTCTCTAGATCCTCCAGTTCGTTTTCATCATCTGGAATAACAGCAGTGACATGCATTATCAGAATGCTTTGGGGTTTACAACATGTTTCCCTTACAACAGCCCTATGAGGTAGGCACCATATTGCTATTTTATAGATGAGAAAACTGAGTCTAAGAAAGAGGTTAGGGGTCTTTCCCTGACTTATAATTAAGCGGTATTAGAGCCAGGACATGTACAGAGATCTTCTTAAGTCCAGCATTACAACCAAACCACCCTGCCATATTGGGTCTCAGTTTCCTCCTCCAGACATAAAAATAATAATGAGGCAATCCTTCAGCATATAACAAGATACTCTTACTTAATGGCTATAGAGGAGACCTAAGATATTAATGCATCTTAATTTTAAATTTTAAAATTTTAAAGAGAAGGAAACTGAAACCCAGAAAACAGTGACTTGTCTATGGGTTTCATAGCCACTTAGTGAAAGAGCCAAGAGACTTCACCGTTCAGACTAGGAAGCTAATGGCCATAGGTTAGGGTGGGCAGGGGAAGTCACTCTTCATTTCAATACCGTCACTCTAGGCTTGGAAGGGGGTCACATGACTTTTCTTCTCAGCACCCTTCCTTCAGGGGAGACATAATAAAGGAAGAATGTTAATGCCTACAAGGATACCTCCCTTGGAGCAAAATTCAATATATGAAATTATTTATTTACCTAATAACAATAACTGATTTTTTTTACTGTGCTTTAAACTTATGAGTGCATCACATACACTGTTTCATTTGAGGTTTCTATCACCTAAGGCTGTGCGGAAACCAGTTTGTATTGACTCTCAAAAGCTGATTGTTAAATCTGTAGTGTGAACATTTATACCTTGGAAATTAGCAAATGCTACAAATGGAGTTTGACTTATTGTTTTGTTGATCGTCTAGATTTAAGAAAGTGATGGAGAAAATGTTAATAATGTAAATGAAACTTAAAACTGTGTTGCACATACATTTTTTTGGACAGCCGGTTGTTAAATATGTGCCAGTATACTTTTGCCAACACCTCACTGAGGCAGGTACTAAAGATAATAACATCCCCAACAGGCTCAGAGAGGTTAAGTGATTTATCTGGGGTCATATATATAAGTATTATCAGTATATAAGTATATCAGTATATAAGCCCAAGTTGTCCTGATTGCAAGCCCATAGCTGACTCATTCAGGGATCTCTTAAGGAATCCTATGGCTAAACATCATTCCTAGGGAGATGGAGCAATGGCAACTGGGTGGCAGATGCCTTTATTTACAGAGTAGTCACTGGCATAGCTTTCTCCTTAAAGAGAGCAAAATCCCTAACTACCTAAAAGAAAAAGAATATTTTAAGTGGGGAATTTTTCACTAACTCCTGAGACACAAGGACAGGAGATATGAGATTTGGATAGAGATAGCGTAGGCAGTAGATAGGTACTGGAGCTGTGATTTCCTTGGTATAGAGAACTCTTAAGTAAGGAAACTCCTTCTACCAACTCAGGCTGGCACTTTTTCTGCAATTTATATCTTAGAGAGTTGTCTAGAGCACTAAGAGATTACATGACTTGCCCAGGGTCACAAACTTGCATATGTCAGAGGTGGGATTTGAACTCAGGTCTTCCTAGCTCCGAGGCTAGCTCTCTAACCATTATGCCACCCAGAAATACAAATAAGGTAAATCTTGGGCAAACAAAAGGCAGTCCCAGTTTATCCAGTAAGATGTAAATTTGTAGAATTCAACCATCTCAATTCAGTTCAACAAATATTTATTAAATGTGCAGGGTACCTACCCAAATACAAGGCAGTAGGAGCTTGAGAGACTCTCAACATGTTCTCCCTCAAAGAGCTTATATCTTTCTGCAGGGGATAAGACATATACAGAGAAATAAATACAAAGTAGAAATGGGAGATAGCTGGGCCTAGTGGACAGAGTTGGCCCAGGAGTAATAAATTACCCAGGTTCAAAATCTACCTTAGACATAGGCTGGCTGTGTTACTCTAAGCAGGTCAGTTCATCTCTTGGAGTTCTAGGCAACTCTTTAAAACTATACTGTAAAAAGAGTTGCTAGCCTATATTGGCAGAAGGAGTGCCCTATCTCAATGAAAATCACATGTTGGCCCAAGATCAAAAGTGATTTCAAGAGGGAGGGAACTCTAGTTGGGGGCACAAAGAAAGGCCTTGGAGAGGAGGTGGTCTTTTGAGCTGTGCTTTCCCACCACCCAAGAGGTGAAATTATAAAATGTTAGTACTAGAAGAGACCCAAGGATATCGAAGTATGAAATATCAGGCCTGCACAGGGCCTTCAGAATCTTCTCATCAAGTATTTCCCAACCCAAACTATACCTTGGACAGCAAAATGTTTAAATTCTCTACTTGAGGCTCTCCTACATTTCACAGCCCCAGATGAGTGACTTGGGGCAGCTCAAGAGACTAGGAACAACTGAGAAGAAGGACATGGGTGGGTGTGGTAGGGCAAGAGAGGTCAAAGTAATCATTTTTTTAAAATTCAGTGATTTTAATTATTAAGGGCTTCTGAGAGCAAAAAATCTTGTGTACCCATACAAATTTGTCCTCATCATCATAATAGCTAACTTTTATATAGGACTCTAAGGTTTGCAAAGCACTTTACATCATCTCATCTAATCTCCACCACAATCCTGAGGTATGTGTTATGATTATCTCCATTTTGCAGATGAGGAAACTGAGGCTGAGAGAGGTTAATTGATACCCAGGGGCACACAGGGACTATGTGTCTAAGGTACAAGTGGAACCTCAGGTGTTTCTGACTTCACATCCAAATATTTTTCCACTATACCACTCCCATGGCCATCATGGACTTGTACCAATTTTAAGAAATTCTGGTGTGGCCCAAACTCCTCATTTTACAGGTGGTAAAACTGAGGACTACAGCAGGGAAGGCATCCATCCACCCATGGTTGCAAAATGGCAAATCTGGCATTAGAACCTAGACTTCAAGGGTGGGGAACCTGCAGCCTTGAGGCCACATGTGGCCTTCTAGATCCATGGGTGCAGCCTTTTGACTGAGTCCAAGTTTTACAGAACAAATCATTTTACTAAGGGGATTCGTTCTGTGAAGCTTGGATTCAGTCAGGGGGCTGCACTTGGGGACCTAGTGGGACACATGTGGCCTTGAGGCCTCGGTTCCCCACCTCTGAGTCCTAGTTCTTCCCAAACTGCCAGGCTCTTTCCATTATAGCATGCTCCTTTTAAAAAAAAAACTCTCCGAAGAATAAAATAAACAAGAGAAAAAGAGAGAAGGAGGAGTTGAGAGCAAGAAAGGGAGTGATGAAGGGGAGTAAATACAAGGCTGAACCTAAGTAGCTCAAAGGCCTCACACTTTCCTGGGCCTTCTTCCTGCCAGGTAGGCTCTCCCTGGCATCAGCTCTTCCCTCCTGGGGCCAGGCTGAAAATGGTCACAGGAGGCAGCTGCAAGTGTGGATCGGCTCCCAGGACTGACTTTATCGCTCTTCACTTGAAGCAGCTGGAGACACAGACTCTACTGTCACAGGCCATGACATCAGTGGGGAGTATTCAGCGGCCAAATGGCTTTTATTCCATTGCTTTCAGAGGTGGTGGAAGGCAGTGTTGGAGAGCTCCAGGCAGGAATCCTAACTGATACAACCCCTGCTCCAAAGATCAGACTACTTAATTTCCCATCCTAGTCCATGGAGCATTAGAAACAGAAGGAAGCTTAGACACCAGCTAGTTCAGTGGTTTTCAAAGTGCCCTGGAGGAACCCTGAAAGTCCCCAAGACCCTTTCAAGGGGTCATCAAGGTTAAGACTAGTTTCATAATAATAACATGTTTTAATTTCTAATTTGGTAACTATTGATAGATAGAACCATACAAACAAAAGCTCTTTGGGGAGGGGGTCCCTCCATAATCTTTAAGAGTATAAAGGGGTCCTGAGACCAAAAAGTTTGAGAACTGCTGGTCTAGACCAACTCCTTTATTTTGTAGATAAGGAGAAACCCCACTGGAAGTGAGGTGTCTTTTCTGCTCTTGCATGCTGAGTATGAAAGCAGAGCAAGAGGTTTGGGGGCATGGACCCCGTTTTTCTGACTCCCAGTGCTGTACTCTCTCACTCATGCCTTCAGATGTACCCTTTGAAAGATTCAGTTCTGTCTTTAATGAAGGAATCTCTAAGATACTAAGGAGTGAAATGGAGTGAGGGAAGAGAAAGTCTTTGAGAGATTTTATATCCAGGGAAGAAAGGGTTAGGTCTGCAGCCAGGGTAAAGAGCTAAGATCTTGAAGGCATCTCAGAAGTTACCGTTTCCTCATTTTATAGATGAGGAAAACAAGACCCAAAAGGTATAAATAACTTGTCCATAAGTAGTAAGTATCAGAGCCAGGATTCAGACCCAGGTCCTTTGATACCAAATCCAGCTCTCCTTCCAGGGCACCTCCTTGCTAGTGCTGGAGCTCAGCAGGTCTCTGTCACTTGGCCTTTCCTGGTATCTGCAGTATTTAGCACAGTGTCTGGCACATAGTAAGTGCTTACAAATGCTTGCTGACAGTTGGCCTGGCTTTCCTCCCAGCCCCCTTAAGAGGCAGCCTGCCTGTAGCCCAAGTCACACACTAGCTTCTCAGGCCCTGCAGCTCCCTAGAGACCCCTTTCTCTCCAGAAATAGCTGTGTACTGACCTTTGCCAACTCCTATAATTGGGGGTCCTGCCCAGACTCCAAGTATCCATAAGGCTGAATGAATTCAAATGTTCCATCTGAGAAGGTATAGAGCAGGGGTGGGGAACCTGTGGCCTAGAGCCCACATGTGGCCCTCTAGGCTTTCAAGTTCGGCCCTTTGACTGAATTGGATTCCCCTTAATAAAAGGAATTGTTCTGTAAAACTTGGACTCAGTCAAAAGGCCACACCCAAGGACCTAGAAGGCCACATGTGGCCTTGAGGCCACAGGTTCCCCACCCCTGCACCTAGAGCATCTAATTGGCACAGCATCTTAGCATGGGTGTGACTGACAGGAGTACTCACCCTGCATAGACTTAGGTGTGTACTTTTCTCCCTGTGGGGGAAAAATGTGTTAGCTGGAGGGGCCCCAGGAGGCCAGCTAGAGAGTAAGGTTTTTTGTTTTTTTTGGTCAATGTGGTTTCTCAGTTACCATCAACCCAATCACAAGGGCCCAGGAGTATAAAAAAGGGAACTTCCTGTCACTTAGGATGAGTCACCCTGGGCAGAAATCTCACTTTGACTACAGGGAGTAGAACATCAGTCATTTGTGGTCACCCTCTCATTTACCGAGTCCTAGAAGTCCCCAAGGCTCACATCTGCCCCAAGACACTGGTGTGACCTGCCCTTTACATGTTCATTGGTACCTTATCCTCCAAGACCCTTGGCACCATGGACATATGGCCCTGGTATATTATCACAGTGAAGTTATGGGGCTTCTATTACCTACCTGGGCTAGCCTCATCTCTTACCTATCTGTAAAGTACAGCTGCTCACGTCTCCTATGGAGGGAAAAAAATGCTCTCTTTCATAGCCCTGTGCTTCCTACTTCTCCTTAGAGTACAATAATCCTATATATTTTTTAGATATAAAGAATCATTTTCAGAGAAATTTCACATCTCTTATCTCATTTGATCCTCAAAACCTTTGTGGAAGCCAGTCCAACGTTCAAAACTGAGGTCTGGCCTTAAAAGCTGCGTGACCTTGGACAGGTTCTTTTATCCCCCTGGGGTGCCATTTCCTCATCTATAAAATGATGGGGTGAACTATGTGATCTTTAAGGTCCTATATAGCTCTAAATCCTCCCTGAAAAAGGGTTATTGATCCCATTTGATAGATGGGAAAAGTGAGACTCAGAAAATTAAAATGACTATCCAAGGTCACACAGTTAGTAAGTGGTGAAGCCTGGACCAGAACCCAGTACTCTTGACTCCTAATTATCAAATCTTCAGCCACATCAGCTGGTACCTGAGTCATTCTGACTCCCAGAGGACACAGAGTGGAGACGCCATCTATTTATCCAACAATAAATACTCTTACAAGTCATCCACTGCCCCATAACAAACACACAGCCATCTCTACACAAGATATACCACACTCAAGGGCCATACTCCACTCACTGCAAGACTAAATGATTTATAAGACCAGATGAGTACCCAAGAAATGCCGATATTTCTCCCCAGTCCCATGAGCTTCCCGTAAAGTAATGGAAGCTAAGAACTCAGTAAACCCTGAGTTCCAACACCACTGTGCACAACCTCATTCAGCTTGCCGTCAACCCAAAGATACTGTGGAGTTCTACAGAAGAAATCCCCTATGCACATAACTTCCTGCTGCACCCAAAGAAAACTGTGTGATAACTGGGAAAAGGTCATTCTGATGGTGGAGCATGCAATCACATAGCAGGGGGAAGGCCATGAGAAATCTGGTTTTCATTTGGGGTGAGGGTGGGGGAGGCCAGGTTACTAGGCAAAGGATACAGAAACCCCGGAAAAGGGTTTTAGGGTAGGTACCCTCCCTCTTACCCCACCCACTCCAAACCCCTACCATCAGCCCTGCTCTGACTCAATCAAGTCAAAGCAGTTTCACTTGCAAAGGGACGAAATGGCTCTGCCCACTTCTCCTCTCCTTTGGGTTCAGGAGGCTCAAACCATGAGAAGCCAATGGGGCCAAAGCAGACTCAGAATGGAAACTCAGGACTCAATCTCAAGAAGTCTCAAGCCATGGCCTTCTAATTGACTGAGAGGCTCAATCAGACTTGCTCCAGCCTCTGTCTCTTGGGTCAGAGGGAACATGCTGACGCCAGAGCTCCTCTGCCGAGTTTAGCTATGGCTCTGCTATGAGTTAGCTTCTCCTGAATCACAAACACTTCACCCTGGCCCAATCCCACTGGTCCACCCTTCCAGCCGGGACACTGATGTCTCATGACTATAGCCTGGCTGCATCCCCATTAGCCGGCTGAACTGCCTACTCTCTGGATGCTGATGTAACCCCTGGAAATTCCTAGCCCTTCTCCCATTCCTTCTAGGAGCTCAGCAACTCCCACCACTAGTGTATGCACTGGTAGGAAGGGGAGGAGGAGGGGCAGCACATCGAGACGAAGGGTTACACATATTGATCACCCAATTGCTATATACTTCCTGACTTACTGTCTTCTTTCAGAGACTGGCTCCGCTTCTCCCCTCTATTCTTTCAGAGTTTTTTTGATTCAACCAGCCAAAAGGACTGTACCCCTCAACTCCCCCGCCCCACTCCGTGCTCACCACTTTCTGTCCAGGACAGACCTGAGGACTCCCCAGTCAGGTCCGGGTCTCAGGAGACTTCGGCTTTTCTTTGTTCTAACTTGCTCTGCCTCCCTCCCTCCATCTCTCCCGGGTTCCCTGGCACACTTCCAGGTCGTTTTGTCAGCAAAGCATAGGAGCCCTCCCAGACCCACATCTCTGCCCCTCAACCCTTCCCCGCCCCCTGCCTTTTCTTCACAAGCCGAGCAGGAAGCGCACAGGCAGATTTCCTACAAGTTTTCGTCAGAGAGCGAGAAGGGTGTCTGTGTGTGTGTATGAACGTGCGACTTAGAGATCTTAACCCCTTAGAGACCTTGTATGGGTCTCTCACCAGCTGGGAAAAGAATCAGAGAATTATAACACATTAGATCTGGAAAGGACCTTAGAACATTAGAATGTTAGAGCATAAAACACAGAATGTTGGAGCTGGAGAGGTCCTTGGAGACCAATCTAGTTCAAACTCCTCATTTTACAGATGGGCAAAGAGGTAAAGGACAGAGAGGAAAGGACTTTGCTTAAGGCTGCACACCAAGGGGGCAGAACCGGAAGGTAATGTGATGGTAGCAGAAAAACACTGAAATTTAGAGTCACAGGAGCTGGGTTCAAATTCTGACTGTGCTGCTTAACTACCTGTGTGACCTTAGACAAGTCACTTCCCTCTCTAGGCAAGTCTCGCATTCCCTACTTGTAAAATAATAAGTTTGGATTTAAGGATGTCTAGAGCATAGTTTTGGATTCCATAATCCTTTCTATAAGGACCTCAAAGCCCAGGGCTCTTTCCATCATACTGGGATATATTCCCTATGGGATCTACATAATATGGAACTAATAAAATACAATACAGAGAGGTAGCAGGATATAATGGATAGAAGGAACACTTTGGAGTTAGGAAGACCTGGGTTCAAATACCTGGCTGTGTGACCCTGGACAAGTCACTTAATCTCTGGATGCCCCAGGCAGCTCTCTAAGACCCTAAGTTGCAGACAAATTGGCGACATGAACTGGAGGAGTGAGTTTCTACACCAAGAGTTCCCCAACAAAGTTAAAATCATAGGTCCCTACTCATACAAAAATATTTATAGCAGCTCATTTTGTGGTCGAAAAGAATTGGAAATTGAGGGGATGCCAATCAATTGAGGAATAGCTTATCAGGTTGTGGTACATGGTTGTGATAGAATACTATTGTGTTATAAGAAATGATGAACAGGATGGTTTCAGGAAAAACCTGGAAAGACTTATATGAATTGATACAAAGTAAAGTTGAGAACTAGGAGAACATCGTACATAGTAACAGCAGCATTGTAAGGATGATCGACTGTGAGAGACTTAGATACTCTGACACTATCCATCTCCAAGAAAGAGGACTGATAAATTCTGAGTGCACATTGAAGCATCCTTTTTTTTACATTATTTTTCTGGAGGGACTAAGGGGTGTGTTTGCTTTTGTAATATGGCTAATATGGAAACATGTTTTACATGATTTCACATGTATAATTAATATCATATTGCTTGCTGTCTAAACGGGTAGGGGAGGGGTAGAAAGGAAGGAAAGAATTTGGAACTCAAATTTTTACAAAATGAATGTTAAAAATTTTTTGTGTACATAATTTGGAAACATTTAATGAAATAAATAAAAATATATTTTAAAAGAAATCATAGGACATGACTTCTTACCTGACAACAACAAAAAATACAGTTCCACCCATTCTTCCTCATCCCAACCCATTCTACGGCTATAAAGATTTAACTTAGATTTCTCATCATCTTTGATTAAAAGCATCCTGGAGCTTTGCTAGTCCAAGGGCTGGACTGAGGTGAGAGTAGGGGTGGGGATGGAGAAGAAAAGGAAAGAACTTCCCTGACCCCTCCATTGGGACCATAGAAGTACTTTTCTGAAGCCTGGAGCAAGAAAGGGTGAATCTTTTTGCAGCCTCCTTGTTGACCCACAATCCTGTTCTGCCCCACCACTTATTCTCCAGGTATTTTAGCTCTGCTGAGCCCAGAATAATGGGGTTCAGCCTCATGAGTTGTTGTGCATCCTAGGGATCAATATGAGCCTCTAAATTTGTATCCATGTGTGAATTGTCTTCTCTCCCCTATTACCAATTCTTCCCCCACCCATCCATCTCCCCCACACTGTCCCCCTCCAACAGGCCAAAGGACCAGAGATTTAGATCTGGAAGGGACTTCAGAGGCCATCTCATCCAAAGCCTTCATTTTACATATGATGAAACTGAGGCCCAGGGAGATGATTTGTCCTAGGTCACACAGTCAGTGAATGCCAAAGGTAGGATCTGAACCCAAGTCCTCTCACTCCAGGGCCTCTTTCTGTGATTCCTCCTAGTCAGATGAAGCATTTGGGATCCAGCTCCTTGGTGTCTGCTTTGGCTTCCTTTACCAGTCAGCTCCATCCAGCCTCACCATTGTCCTTTCCTCCATGTTCCTTCCTTGTCTTCCTTAGAAGACAAGACTTAGAAGTGTTTCCCCATCTAACCAATCCCTTCATTCTCACCTCCCCAGGACAGAAGGCCCAGGCTTTATGCAGCTAGCACCTCAGGGCCTGTGGGTGCTGTTCAGGCCCTGCTGAAACACTGCATGCACATTCAATTCAATTCGATAAACATTTATTAATTAATGCCTATTATGTGCCAGGCACTGTGCTAAGCACTGGGGATACAAAAAGAGACCAAAGACAGTCCCTGCTCTCGAGCAGCTTACAATCTAATAGGGAATGCAACATGCAAACACAAATACACAAAGCAAGCTACAATCAGGATAAAGAGCTTAACAGATAGAAGGCACTGGAATTGAGAGGGACTGGGAAAGGCTTCCTATAGGTAGTGGGATTTTGATCCTGTTTGTCCTTTGTTCTGGAGTAGGACCATGGCATCAAGGAGGTGATCGTATGACTTGCCAGTGAATTGGATTTAGGTGAGGAAGGGCTGTGCAAAGTCACCACCAGCCTCGCTTTTAGGACTTAAAGAAAGCTAGGGAGAACGTTCCATACAGCACTGTCTGAAGGAGCATTTGCCATGGGCATGATCCCACACCAAGGACTGAAGGAGATACAGAAGCAAATAAGACATGATCTCTGAAGCCTGCTAGTGCAAGGACTGGGATGGGGTGGGGGGAAAAAGGACAGGGATCGAGAAGAACGGGATAAAACTTCCATGACCCCTCCATCAGGACCAAATGGTTTCACTTCTGAAGCCCAAAGACAGAAAGGATTGATCTTCCTGCAGCTTCCTTGACCTCCATCCCTGTGGTCTTGTTTTTCATGCCTATCACTAAACTACTTCTACTACCCAAAACTCTGACGCCTGGTCTCCTAGCCTCTGTCTTTAGAAATCATCCGTTGATGACAAATAAGCTAAGATACCATTATATGACCTACACCCCTACCAGCTAAACATTCTCCAGGTATTTCAGCTATTCTGAGTCTAGAATAATGGGGTTCCACATCATGAGTTGTGTGCATTTCATGGAACTTTTCTGTTTACTCAACACTCAGGTCCCCTAGTTCTGAGATGTGAGTCCTACGATGCCACATTGCCTCCCTGTAAGCATATGGTCTAATAGTAAGATCATTAGATGGTCCTGGAATCCAAGAACCTGGTTCCCGTCCACCTTTGACCCCAACTAGTTGGGTGATCCAATTCTCTGAGTCATCAGGAAAATAGGAAAAATAGTAAAATCCAGCCTCAGAACTCACTAGCTGTGTGACCCTAGGTAAGTCACTTAACCTCTGTTTGCCTCAGTTTCCTCATCTATAAAATGCGGATAATAACAGCACCTGTTTTCCAGGGTTGTTGTGAAGATCAAGTGGTATAATGACTGTAAAGCACAGTGCCTGGCACATGGTAAGCACTATATAAATGTTAGCTATTATTAATCTTTTTTTATTATCCACATAAAAAGCAATATTGTGTAGTATATCAAAAACCTGCCTTGGAATCAGGAAGGCGAAAGCTTCAGTCCCACATCTAACACACTGACTGTGTGGCCCTGAGCAAGTCCTATGACCTCTCATTGCTCTGGGCAGCCCTCTGAGACTCTAAATTACAAATGCACTGCTCTGCCTTGGAGGGAGCTTCTACACTGGAAGTTACCCGGATGGATAAAATCACCCATCTGGATCAAAAAGATAAAGAAACAGTTGTACTACCTCTGTCACAAGGCTGGTGTGAGGGGCAGGTGTTCTGCAAACCGTTGTCATTGTAATTATGGGGGGCGGGGAGGGCGAGGCATGAGGGGATGGCTACTTATTCCACAGAGAAGATGAGTCTGGCTTCTGCAGGCCACACAGGTGTGATGCCAAACAGCAAGGCCAGAGGAGGAGTAAGCCCATTATTAGCCAACAGAGTCCTTTCCCCCTAGCCCAACAGTGGGGGTTTCCTCAGATTCCCTCCAGTGACTTGGGCACTGCTGGGGCTATTGTGTTCTGGGCGTATCATGGCCTGACATTTCCATGAGGGAGTGATTAAAGAAAGCAGGGCTCTGCAATTAGTGATACAAGGATTACAATTGTGGAGCGCTAGCAGCCATTGAAAGTCTCTGAATGAACTGAGAGCGTCTGGAGGGGGTAAGGGGAGGCTGCTAGGCCTGAGGGGACAGCTGCCTCTCCAGAGAGACTGCCAGGACCAGTTAGGATGCTTAGCTGTCAGGAAATGGTGACCGGCTTTACAAGATGAGCCCGCCAATGTTCTTGCCCGGCTCTTTCATTTACCTTGGCTGGCTGAGGTTCTAAGGGTCCAGTAGCTCTTCTGGCACGGTGTCCCCCAGGCCTCTAACCCACTTCCTCTTTGTCTGAGCAATATCACCAGTTTAGCATCTAGGAAATAAGTGTGGGTGGGGGACAGACGCAACCTCAGCAAGATGCCACTTTCTGATAATGGCTCACTCCTACCCCAGGTAGCATGGTCTAATGGGGAACACAGTAGGCCCGAGGTTAAGAAAGGCGTGGGTTCAAATCCCTGCCCAGATAAATATTACCACTGAGACCCATGGTGAGTTAACCTCTTTGAGATTCAGTTTGCTTATCAGTAAGATGGGGAAAAGGCTATTTGTAAGACCTGCCTTACAAAGCTTTTGTGAAGAAAAATGCTTTGAATGTAAGTGCTATATAAATGGTAGCTGCTATTAGAGTGTTGCCTGTGGAGTCAAATGCCATACCTGCGTGACCTTGGGTAAGTCACTCCTCCTCTCTAGGCCCAACTGTAAAATGACGGGGTTGGACAATATGGTCCCTTTCAGTTCTAAATTTATGATGCTATGAGCCTATGATTTTATTACCCTGCAGTTTTGTTTTTCATGCCTATTACTAAACTACTTCTACTATCTAAAACATACATAGACTCCGATATCTGGCCTCCTAGTTTCTGTCTTTAGAAATCATCCCTTGATGGTAAGTCCAAATAAACAACGTACCCTTGTAGATAGGTTCAAAGATTTCATCTCTAGCCTACAAAATTGGTATTGGTCTCACCTACACCTCCATTGGCCAGTCTTTCTGCCATTGATGAGTACCAATGCAGCCCCATCTTCAACCTACCCTCTCTGCCACTTTCTAGATCTCTAGGATAAAATACAAACTTCTGCCATCCTATCCAAGAAAGTAGAGAGGACAGACATGGCATTTATTTGTTTGACTCCTAGACTCACTATCCAATTTCCTTCATGAGGAACCTGGATTTCTAATCTTTTTTGACTAGAGAAAAAAGGCCATTCTCTGCCTCATTTCTTACATAGCCTTAATCACTGAATGGATGTTACCTCAGGGGGAGACGCTTAGCTTAAAAAGGCCAAGGTCTCCCACGTCATCCAGGGCCATCTCTAGTCATCCTGATCTACAGCTTGACACTGGACTCAGATGGCTCCTGAGAAGAAAGTGAAGCTGGTGACTTTGCACAGCCCTCCCTCACTTAAATCCAATTCACTTGCATGTCATGGCATCACCTCCCTGATGTCTTGGTCCTCTTTGGGAATGAAGGGCAAACAGCAACAATAATTTGCCAGAGCTGAATTAATCTTCTCTTCTCCATAAGACCTTGCATTTGGACAGCACTTTATTTTTATAAACGACTTTGCTAAAGTTATTTTCTCTTTCAGGGATAATTCTGTCCAACTCGCTCATTTTAGAGAAGCACTAAGTTATCGTCTGGTTCTGACGTGCTTTGACTTCCATGACCTTGATCAACTTACTGGGTTTTGAAGCTCTATAGGGTCTGAGAATTGGAAAGGACCTCAGAAGGAATCCAGTCCAAACCACACCTGAGCAGAAGAAATTCCTTCCATGAGACATCCAACAGGTGCTCATCCAGTCCCTACTAAAACAATTGAGACTTTTATCTGTGAAATGGGTGAGTGAGAGTTCTGTTGAGCATTTGCCAAGGTCACCTAGAAAGTCAGTGGCAGCCAAGGATTCAGACCTATGCCTACTGCCTTTGGGGTCAGTGTTGGGTCAATTAAGCCATGGCATCTCCTGATGCAGCACTGGTTCCATGCAGGGGAGGCAAGGATGCGAAATATATCATCATCTCTTCCAAATTCTGGTAAAAGGTGATAACACAATAAAATGTTAGTTCTAGTTGCTTAATCATATGGCGGATGAGTTTCCCTCAGAGAAACCTCCATCCTTGTCCTTCCTTCCCTCTGTTGGTAATAGTGCTCGACACAAAGGGACCTGTCAGCCAGATATATTCTTGTTTTGGTTGCATGCCCTAGCTCCTCCCTCTGCACATGTCCTGGGTATAGATGAATAGTTTCTTTTATCTTCCAATATTGGGCTGGTCTCTGGCAGGAATCCAGGTGGCTGCACTAAGCAACATTGTTAAAGATGCTATCGGGCTGTGCCCCTGGGAGCCCAGGGCATCCAATTTGGCAACAGAGCCTCAGGTTTGGCTCAAGGTTGCCAAAGACACCTGTAATGGAGAATGGTACTCACCCTGGAGTAAGAGAACATTCAGGAAGGCCAGGCATATACCTACCTTTCCAGGAGTTCTTGCCTACATTGTCTCCTCCAGTGACCCCACCCTAGTCCAGGCCTTTATTACTTCACACCCTGACTACTACAATAGACTCTTAGGCACTCTCTACTAGCTCCCTCTTCGGTTCATCATGCACAGGTCACCAGGTTCATTGTTCTAAAGCACAACTATCATTCTGTGACTTCTCTGCTCAAAAACCTTTCAAGGCTGGGCTGCCCATCGCCCACAAGTAAAAAAAGTCCATGCTCCCTAAACTGGCATTTCTAAGAGCATTTATGACTGTGAAAAAGAGCACCAGGCCTCCAAATAAGCAGGATTTCTGCAACAGTGATGGTGCCAGGGTGCCAGCTGGGCCAAGTTTCACAGGATAAAAGGATGAAAAGATGACAAAGAGACTAGAAGAATCAATCAGAGTCCCCTGAAAGTACCAGAGTTAACTGTGTCTCCCTCTCTATCCTCCCTCTCACAAAAGTAGGATTTCCCCTTATAGTCCCCTCTGGCCTTGCTTTATGCCCCTCACAGCCCCCTTCCCAAACCATAGCCAAGGCAGCACATTTTAAGAGCCTGATCTGGAGATCTAGAAACAGTCTCTTTTTTCCCTTCTCAATGGATCAACCTTGGCTCATCCTGCATTTTTTGCAGATAACTAAATTGCCTTCATACTTCTAGCTTCCTTTACTTCTATGTCATCAATGGTCTTACTGGATATTCCCAGCTTTACAGGATGTCAGAGTTGGAAGAGACCTCAGAAGGCATCAAATCTAAACCATGCCTCAACATAAAAAATCCATTTTACAACCATTTTACTACACTCTTGCGTCCAGGCTTGGGGCCATCAGACCAAAAGCTGATACATTTAAAAGTCAGTCATTCAAATGCAATAGTACTGAGTGCTCTGGAAGAAATTTTGAATGTGAGGAATTCAGAGAAGCATAGGAAGCAGGTTCACTTAATTGAACAGATGCACAATGAAGGAAGAAGCAGAAATACAATATATACAATGATTACCACAATACAAATGGAAGGAACAACAAATACATGGAAAATAAACACTGTATAATTATTATGATCTAGGTTGGCCCTGTAGAAGAGATGAGAAAATGCAACTCTCTCTCTTCTCTGCCAAAGTGAGGGACCATCGGTGGTGAACCCTGCTGATACCAGAGGATTTCAAAGTGTGGTTCAGGAATCTTTGTGTGTCCCTAAGGCCTTTTTAGTGAATTCATGTGTTCAAAACTATTTTATAATAATACTAAGACATCTTGATTTCTAACAGTAACTATCAATAGATATTACCCACCTATACAAAAACTCTTTTTGGTGGGGGAGGAATTCCTCATTAATTTTTAAGAGTAGAAAAGGGGTCCTAAGACCAAAAAGTTTGAGAACTGCTAATCTATACTGTCAGACTTGGTTGATACATTGATTGATTTTGCTGAACTGCCTCCCTCTCTCCCCGCCCCCCCCCCTCCCTCCCTTCCTTCCTCCCTCCCTCTCTCTTTCTTCTCCTCCTCCTTCTTCTTCTCACCTCAATCTCTCTCTTTCTCCCACTCACTCATTCATTGTTATAAGGTGTGGCTTGCTGGAAAGGGGAGATGAAATAATAGGTTAAGAATGAAAGACATCAATAAAAGAATTTTAAGTGTTAAAACAAATTTCAACTAAGCATCTCCTTCTTCTGCATCAAACCAGCACAAGCACTGTACAGCCCAATGAAATGGAAGGAGTATTGGACCTGAAGTCAAGAGAGACAATGGCTTCAAATCCCTGCTCTGATACCCACTGGCTATGTGACCACTGACAAATCACTTAACCTCTATGACCCTCCATTTCCTCCTCTGTAAACTAGAAATAATAATACTTGCAAGAACTACCTTGCAGGGTTATTGTGAGAAAAGTGCTTTTTGAACCTAAAAAATGCTTGATATAAATGTGAACTTACGGTAGATTGCCTGCCCTCACACTAGAGTCAAGTACTCTAGGTCAGCCCATCAGTCTCTGTATGGCATTTATCTGGTCCCACCTTACCTGTCCAATCATTCTTCCACTAATCCCCTTGAATGAATTACCACCTTTGTGGGCTTCCCTTACACCTTCTGTAAAATGAGGGGCTTAGCCTAGATGGTCTTTATGGTCTCTCTCAGTTCTAATCATCAAAAAATCTGTTTCACTCAGTCCTCACACCTGTGAGGCAATTAGGGAGTGTCATGTGTCTTCCACCATAGGAAAGGGAGGCTCATAGACATTAAGTCATTGGACCAAAGTCACACTGCCAGGTTTAGTGCCTGAAGGAGGACCAGAACCCAGGTCTGGTTTAGTGCCCGAAGGAGGACCAAAACCCAGGTCTATGATGCCCAGTTATGGGCTGGGAGGCTGTTCATCACATTGCACCCCATGGTCAGTCCAAGATTAGTGTTTCTAAGATGTAAAAGGGAGACCATATCAGAAAGAGAGGCCAGGGCCAATCAAGAAAGAAATAGGATCATAGAATGGAAAGAGCCCTACTGTGAAGTCAGAAGATATGAGTTCAAATGCTGCCTCTGAAGCTTCCTACGTGCAGGATCTTGGGCAAATCACTTCGACCTCCTTAGGCTTCAGTTTCCCTCTGTAAGATAAATGAATTGGACTCAGGGGTGGGGAACTTGTGCCTCGAGGCCACAGGTGGCCTTCTAGGTCCTGGCTGTGGCCTTTTGACTGTGTCCAAGTTTTACAGAACAGATCCTTTTATTAAAGAGATTTATTCTGTGAAGTTTGGATTCAGTCAAAGGGCTGCACTTGAACTACAGGGCCTCATATGGCCTTGAGGCTGCAGGTTCCTCATCCCTGGAGCCTGGGTACCTCTGAGGTCCCATCTAGATCTAAACTGATGCTCCTACAAGGACTTAGGAACTGATAATAAGAGCAGATGAGTATAATGACAGTGCTTTACAGTTTACTAAAGCTTGTTGACATCCATTCCCATTGGATTCTCATAGTAGAGAGAGAAAAGTCAGGACAATTACTCTCCATTTTACAGATGAGAAAACTGAGGCCCCAAATTAAATGTCTTTTCAAGATCACACAGTTCATTAGAGACAAGAGATTTGTATTCTAGGCCTGGTTCTTCCTGGAAGTAGAATGTTCTAAATAAAAGAGAGTTTCCCCAATGGAAAAGTTATTTTTCTAATGCCAAGACCTAGAGGCTTTAAAAATACTACTTTCCCCAAGCGGGAGAAATAGGAATTTAAATGGCATGCATCAATTTTCAAAGTATCATCTAGACAAGATGACACACATCTGCTCCCAACTTTTCCAAATCTCCCTGGAAACTCTCAAAACTTGGCATGTTTTGAGGCACTCCAGTCAGCAACTCTGGAGAGCTGATGAAATGCTTAGAAAAGGCTGAAGTTCAGAGGCAGCGTGGCTTAGTAGACAGAGAGCTCACCTTGTAGTCTACAAGACCTGGGTTCAAGTCCTACCTTTGACTATGCCTGCTGGCTGTGTGACCCTGAGTAAATTAACTTCTCAGTGTCCCAGACTACTCTCTAAGATGACTATAAATTGCAGAAAGGATGCCTACCTGCCTAAGTAGAAATTTGTGTGAAATCATAGATCTCTTCAAAAAAAGGGGGAAAAAAGGTTGAAATAAAATCTGAGTTGGAACCCTGGGGATTCTAGAATGTTATCATTGGAAGGAACCTTAAAGACCATCTATTGCAACTCTCATTTTAAAGGTGAGCAAGTCACTTTTGCTCTCTGGGCCTCAGGCTTCCCAAAGGGTCAGGCCTACAACCTATGTCTCTAGATTCCCGAGTCCAATTTTCTTTCCACTGTGCATCTTTGTATGGCTTGTCTCCTCAGAAGACTTGATTTCTACCGCCATACTAATCATTAGATTATACCCGTTTCCCTTTTTCTCTCTCTGTTGTGTGACTCTAAAAAACATGCCAAACAAGCCCATCTTATAGCTGGACCAAATCCCTGTGGTGTTCTCCTAAGACCTTTCACTCTCCTATCTCAACTTTACCCCTCCCCCACCCAAAACACACACAACCCCCAGAAATGGGTGGAAATTATTTTAGGCTCATGGGAAAGCATGAGATAGGTCAACTCACAGCTTCTTGTCAGAGACGCAGACAGAGTGCCCTTGGTTGCCTAGTGAGGGAGACCCACACAAACCAGGGCCCAGGAAAGTGTGCCACCTCCCTGGGGGTAACCACAGCAACTCAGGTCCCAAGACACCAACCTCAGAAACAGATACAGATCCCTGAAACCTCCTCAGAGGAACTTCCTTGGAAGGTGGGCTTGACTGGTATATAGAGTCACACCACAGACGATGCCACTTCCTATCCAGAAAACTTCAGGCAATCCTTCATACGTTAGTGGGGCGCATGGAAATTACTAAAGATGTTTCCTTGCCCCACCAAACCCACCCCAAGAAACACTTCAGGGATTTAAAGGCTCACCCTTTCCCATGAAGGGTTCCCAGGTACCTTTCCCACCTGTAAATACCTCCAGATGGTCCAATATCCCTTCCCTGGGGATGTAAGGGAGGGAAAGGGAGAGAAAGAACCCTTGTTTTCCCCAAAGAGACAATAGAATCATGGAAAAATAACTTTAGAGATGAAAGGGCCCTTGGAGAAAACCCTTTTACTTTTACAGATGGCTTAATTGAGACCCAGAATAAGGATGTCAAAGGATCTAGGGCTGGAAGGAACTTCAGGGATCATGTAGTATCCCCCTCACTTTCCTAATAAGAGGAAACTGAGACTCAGACTAAATGACTTGACCAAGTGACCATATCACTATCATAGCTAGATAGCATGTGGGATAGTTGAACTGAGAACCCCAAGTCTTCTGCCTCCAAAGTCAGGTTTCTTAGGATCAAAGAATAGAGCGAGAGTTCTGGAAGAAATCTTCAAGATCACCAGGTTCAACGATCTTGTTTTACATACGGGGAAACTAAGGCTCAATGATTAAAGCGACCTAACCAAGGTCGTGCTGATTCAGGACTAAACCCTCACCCTTGGCGGGGGGGGGAAGGGCGAGCGGCGGGGCGGGGGGGGGGGGGAGTATCAATAAGTTTATAATTTTGATATGTCTGCTGAAGAATAGGGTGGTATCAGAGAGTGGGGTACCCCGGGACATAGTTTCTCCTCCACCCCGTTTTGCCTGGGCAACTGGGGCCCGGCACAGAACACGCCGCAAGACCAGCCCGCGCCTCCCCAGAGCTGGGGAAAGTTCTGCCGACCGCTCTGGGGCGTGATTTCTCCTCGTCTCACCTGAGCTGCTGCAGCCACCACCCTGATGCCAGGTGGGGATGGGCGTCATTCCTCTTCGCCAGCCTCCCAGACCGAATGGGATGCCACACTCCTCCGCATCCCGGGCCCCTGGAGCCGCCAGCCCAGCAACCCAGCCCAGCTCCGGGTAAAACTCTTCCCCGCCTCCTTTAGTCAATTTCCTGGAGTTAAAACGCTGCAAACAATAGTCTCCAATCTGAGAGTCGCAGCTGCTCGGGGCGGGGGGCTTGGCTCAATTTTAGCATAATTCTGGAGGTCTGACCAATGGGATAAAAGGAACGGCCCCAAGAAGGCGGGGATTGAACCATCTCCACCAATCGAGGAGATGCGTCGGTTTCTGCCCGCCCTTCATAGAATCAGTGGTGTCCGGAAAGTCTAGTCCTCCCGGAGAGGGTACAGAGGGACGCGGGTGCGAAGGCCCATTAACGGGCCTCCACAAACTGTAAGGTGACAGGATTTAGATTTGGAAAGGACCTCAGATGAGCTGATAGCCACCCCCTTATTTCACAGAAGAGAAAACGAACGGGCCCAAGATCAAACAGGTAGCCAATAGGGGAGCTAGAACTCTAAATCTTTTGACTCCAAGTCAGTACCCTCTGCTTTCTTTTCTTTCCCCTCCCCTCCCCTCCTCCCCATCCCCACTACACTCCGCCACTGCCTTCTTTCCCTTCCCCTCCCCCCCCTCCATCCCCACTACACCCCCACTGCCTTCTCTTCCCTCCTCTCCTCTGTTGTCTTCATCTTCTGAGCTCGGTTTCCCCAAATGCAAAACCAAAGTATTAGACTCCTTGGCCCCTCCCAGTTCTGAGAACTCATGTTTTGTTGACACAGGAGACGGGAGTGTTTCCTTCTATCTCTTCTGGGAAAATTGTCGACATCCTCTTTTTCCCCCCTCATGGCTGGCTGCTCATCTCCTGCCAGAGGGAATCCGCAGTTCTTACCGCCCTCGCTCCAGCCCCTTTATTTATTCTTAGTATTTCAAACCCTGGATTTCACGAGGTGCCCAAGTCAGGGTGAGTGACGCTAGAAATATAATCCCTTCCCTCATCCCTAGGAGCGGATGACCTGCTTTCACTTAACCCAGAGGCTGGACTCTGAGGCATTTTGGCACTAGGCAACTTTGAAAGTAGAACGTTCTAAAGAAAAGAAACCTCCTTCAATGGGAAGGTTATTTTTCTAATGCCAGGACCTAGAGGTCTTCAATTACTTTTTTTCAGTTGTCTTCAGGGACATTAAAGGAAAAGACCCTTGAAATAATTTGGTCCAAACTCATGGTTTTACGGAAGGGGAAACCAAGGCTGAGAGAGGTTAAGCACAAACCGGAGACTAGGACTCCCTATCTCACAGGGCTGTTGTGGAGCAAGTGCTTTGTAAACTGTATATTGCTATATAAATCTGAGGTATTAGTATCATTTTTATCAGAATGTCTGAGGGGGAGAGAACCTTAAGCAGCTTGTTGTAGTAGGAAGTGCTAGATATGGCACCAAAGGACCAAGATTCAAACCTTAGCCCTGACATTTACTAGCTGTGTGACCCTGGGAAAGTCACTTAACATCTCAACACCCCAGTTTCTTCACCTGTCAAGGGAGCTTAATGATTACTTACACTGCCTATCAAGGTGTAGAACAGTGCTTTGTAAACCTTTAAAAAGAGAAATGTGAGTTATTATTAACATAGAATGTTAGTGCTAGAAGGGACCATGAGGACTGACCATCCAGTCTAATACATCCATTTTTCAAGTGAGGAAATTGAGGCCTAGTGTGGCTAAGTGATTTGGCCCAAATCACAAAATGGGTCAGTGCCAGGTAGAGCTAAGACTGAGAAGCCAGATCTCCTGGCTTCTTTCTTTTCTTTCTCCTTTCTTCTCCAGCCTCCACTCTGAGTTCTACTGAATCTTTTCCCTGCTCTCTGAGGGGACTCTGGTGTTCTGGACTTCAGAGTCAAGAAATGCTAATGTCTGCTGGAAGCCTTATTCTGGGTGTATGGAACTTATGGGCAAGGCTTAGGATACATGTGTTGAGATGAGGGAGGAGGAAAAGGAAAATTTTCTGGGTCACCTTAATGCATAGAGGGCTGCCCCTCCCCAGATGAGAACTGTAGTCTTACTCAGTGGTTCATGGAATTAAGTTGCTTAAAAATTGTGTTTTTGTTGGTTTTCCTAAGTTGGGTAATTTATAGGAAGCTAACGCATCTTTTACTAGGGGGTGCTTCCTCTCTCGATAGGGGCAGAAGGTATAGCTGAACTTAGCTACTTGAACCTTCCTCTCCTTTCTAGCTGTTTCCTTAGAAACAGTGGTACATCTTACTTGCCCTCTGGGGGTCTCATCCACCCATGCCTTGACTACCTCATTAAGCTTTCCACCTTCCCTCCCAAGGACAGCAGCCTTATTTTCAGCAGCAGAAGAGAAAACTTGAGACATTTCCAGGGTATACTACTTCACCGCCCCTTGCATCCTATGTTATTTGTTCCTAGTTACAGCTCCTGAGGGGATGGGGCAGCAGTGGTCAGCAGCTCCTAAAGGCTACATCTACATGTACATTCTGTACTTCTCTCTGCCTCCCTTAAATCTTTATGGCCCTTATAGTTCATACCACAGTAATAGCCTGTAATGGTTTCCTAACTTATCTTTAAAAAGAAATCATAGCTATTTGTGTACCTGTTGAATTGCTGGGATAAGACTGTTTGAGGTCCAGATCACATTAAGATGATGCTATGGAAAAAAACACTAGCCTTGGAGTCAGGCAGGAGGCCTGGGTTCAGATCTAGTGACCGTGTGAGCTTAGGAACATCACTGTCCTCCTCTGGGTTTCAGTTTCCTCATCTGTAAGACAGAGATGACCGTAACACTATCATCTATCTCCCAAGATTGTTGTGACAAAAGCACTTTTTAAACTTTTGAGTGATAGAAGTGCAAGGCATTGTTTATAGGATACGATGAGTCTTTGTGTGACAGACTGGGTGGGCAGAGAGTGTCTTCCTGTCTGATGGTTACTCTACATGGCCCACTTCTTTTCTGTCTGCTTTATTGATTTTAAGTGGGAGTTATCAAGATTTACAAAGCACTTTTCTCCTGATAAATCTGAGAGGGTAGTAATACAAATATTATTGTCCCTTCTTAACAGTAGCTGTCGTTTACACAGTGTTTGTACAATGGATAGAGTACTGAGTCTAGAGTCAGGAAGACTCATCTTACTGAATTCAAATCTGGCTTCAGACACTTACTATTTGTGTGACCCTAGGCAAGTCACTTAACTCTCTTTGCCTCAGTTTCCTCATCTGTAAAATGAGGTGGAAAAGAAATGGCAAACCACTCTAGTATCTTTGCCAAGAAAATCCCAAATGGAGTCATGAAGAGTCAGACACAGGGGCAGCTAGGTGGCACAGTGAGTAGAGCACTGGTTCAAATCTGCCTTCAGACACTTGACACACTTACTAGCTGGGTGACCTTGGGCAAGTCATTTAACCCCAACTTCCCTGCCTTCCCCCCTCCAACAAAAAGAAAAAGAAAAAGAGCGAGACATGACTGAAACACAACTTAACAACAACACAGTGTCCAGTACAGCTGCACTTTTGGACAGCCTGTATGTATAGAGTTTTAAGGTGTACAATACACTTAATATTCAGTATCTCACTGATCCTTATAACAGCCATAGGAAGAAGATTTGTTGTTCAGTCATTTCTCAGTTGCAGTCAACTCTTCATGGCCCCAGGTGGGGTTTTCTTGGCAGAGATACTGGAGCAGTTTGCCATTTCCTTCTCCAGCTCACTTTACAGATGAGGAAACTGAGGCAAACAGGGTTAAGTGACTTGCCCAGGGTCACACAGCTAAGAAGTATCTGAAGTTAGATTTGAATGTAGAAAGAGGAGTGTTCTTGACTCCAGGCCTGGCATTCTATTCATTAGGCCACCTAACTGCCCCGATGAAGGAGCTAACAAGTATTTTTACTTCTATTTTACAAGTCAGGAAACTGAGAAGGTAGAACCTGTCTATGATTACACAGGGTCAGAGTCAGGACCCTCCTGACTCCAGGTCCAGTTTTCTTTTTTTTTATTTAATATATTTAGTTTTCAGCATTGATTTTCACAAGAGTTTGGATTACAAATTTTCTCCCCCTTTCTACCCTCCCCCCCACTCCAAGATGGCATATATTCTGGTTGCCCTGTTCCCTAGTCAGCCCTCCCTTCTGTCACCCCACTCCTCTCCCATCCCCTTTTCCCTTCCTTTCTTGTAGGGCAAGATAAATTTCTATGCCCTATTGCCTGTGTATCTTATTTTCTAGTTGCATGTGAAAACTTTTTTTTTGTTTTTGAACATCTGTTTTTAAAACTTTGAGTTCCAAATTCTCTCCCCTCTTCCCTTCCCACCCACCCTCCCTAAGAAGTCAAGCAATTCTACATGGGCCACATGCGTATCATTATGTGTAACCCTTCCACAATACTCATGTTGTGAAAGACTAACTATATTTTGCTTCTTCCTAACCTATCCCCCTTTATTCAATTTTCTCTCTTGACCCTATCCCTTTTCAGAAGTGTTTGTTTTTGATTACCTCCACCCCCATCTGCCCTCCCTTCTATCATCCCCCCCTTTTTTATCTTCTTCCTCCTTTCCTGTGGGGTAAGATACCCAATTGAGTATGTATGGTATCTGATGAGAGCAAGATTCACTCATTCCCCCTCACCTGCCTTCTCTTCTCTTCCTACAGAACTGCTTTTTCTTGCCACCTTTATGCGAGATAATTTACCCCATTCTATCTCTCCCTTTCTCCCTCTCTCAATATATTCCTCTCTCATCTCTTAATTTGATTTTATTTCTTTTAGATATCTTCCCTTCGCCTTCAACTCACTCTGTGACTGCTCTCTCTCTCTCTGTACATATATATATATATATATATATATATATATACACACACACATACATATATACATACGTACACATTCACTTATATATACATAAACATATATATATATATATATATATATATATGTATATATGCATATTCCCTTCAGCTACCTTAATACTGAGGTCTCATGAATCCTGCACATCATCTGTCCATGTAGGAATGTAAACAAAACAGTTCAACTTTAGTAAGTCCCTTGCAATTTCTTTTTCTTGATTACCTTTTCATGCTTCTCTTGATTCTTGTGTTTGAAAGTCAAATTTTCTATTCAGCTCTGGTCTTTTCACTGAGAATGCTTGAAAGTGCTCTATTTTATTGAAAGTCCATATTTTGCCTTGGAGCATGATACCCAGTTTTGCTGGGTAGGTGATTCTTGGTTTTAATCCTAGCTCCATTGACCTCCAGAATATCGTATTCCAAGCCCTTCGATCTCTTAATGTAGAAGCTGCTAGATCTGGGGTTATTCTGATTATGTTTCCACAATACTCAAATTGTTTCTTTCTGGCTGCTTGCAGTATTTTCTCCTTGACCTGGGAGCTCTGAAATTTGGCGACAATATTCCTAGGAGATTTCTTTTTGGGATCTATTTGAAGAGGTGATCGGTGGATTCTTTCAATTTCTATTTTGCCCTGTGGCTCTAGAATATCAGGGCAGTTCTCCTTGATAATTTCTTGAAAGATGATATCTAGGCTCTTTTTTTGATCATGGCTTTCAGGTTGTCCAATAATTTTTAAATTATCTCTCCTGGATCTATTTTCCAGGTCAGTGGTTTTTCCAATGAGATATTTCACATTGTCTTCCATTTTTGCATTCCTTTGGTTCTGTTTTATAATATCTTGATTTCTCATCAAGTCACTAGCTTCCACTTGCTGCAATCTAATTTTTAAGGTAGTATTTTCTTCAGTGGTCTTTTGGATCTCCTTTTCCATTTGGCTAATTCTGCCTTTCAAGGCATTCTTCTCCTCATTGGCTTTTTGGAGCTCTTTTGCCATTTGAGTTAGTCTATTTTTTAAGGTGTTGTCTTCTTCAGTATATTTTTCAGCATTTTTTTAGGTCTCCTTTAGCAAGTCATTGACTTGTTTTTCATGGTTTTCTCACATCCTTCTCATTTTTCTTCCCAATTTTTCCTCTACTTCTCTAACTTGCTTTTCCAAATCCTTTTTGAGCTCTTCCATGGCCTGAGACCAGTTCATGTTTTTCTTGGAGGCTTTTGTTGTAGGCTCTTTGACTTTGTTGATTTCTTCTGGCTATATGCTTTGGTCTTCTTTGTCACCAAAGAAAGATTCCAGAGTCTGAGACTGAATCTGGGTGTGTTTTTGCTGCCTGGCCATGTTCCCAGCCAACTTACTTAACCCTTGAGTTTTTTCAGTGGGGTATGACTGTTTGTAGCGTTAAGAGAACTATGTTCCACATTTGGGGGGATGCACCAGCTCTGCCACACCAGCACTCCTCCTTCCCCAAGAACCCCCAACCCGGACTGGACTTAGATCTTCAGCAGGCTCTTCATTCCTGCTCTGATCCACCACTTAATTCCTCCCACCTGGTGGGCTTGGGGCCAGAAGCAACTGCAGCTGTAGTTCTGTAGCTGCAACACCCCCGCTGCCCCTGAACCTGTAGCTGAACCCTGAACTCCTTCCACTCCTGCAGCTTTTCCCACTAACCTTCTCTGTTGTCTTTGGTGTTTGTGGGTTGAGAAGTCTGGTAACTGCTGCAGCTCACTGATTCAGGGCACTAGGGCACGCTCCGCCCGGCTCATGGTCTGGTTGGTCCATGCTGCCCACGCTGGGTTCTGCTCCATTCCGCTCCTGCTCCCAGCTCCCAGTTCCTTGTGGGATAAACCCCACCCTGAGACCATCCAGGCTGTCCTGGGCTAGTGCCCTGCTTCCCTCTGCTATTTTCTGGGTTCTGCAGTTCTTCTCTGTTGTCTTTGGTGTTTGTGAGTTGAGAACTCTGGCAACTGCCAGAGCTCACCGAATCAGGGCGCCAGGGCCCGCTCCGCCTGGCTCCTGGTCTGGTTGGTCTGCGCGGCCCACGCTGGGCTCTTCTCCACTCTGCTCCTGCTCCCAGATCCGTGTGGGGTAGACCTTACCCAGAGACCATCCAGGCTGTCCCGGGCTGGAGCCCCACTTCTCTCTGCTACCTTGTGGGTTTGCAGTTCTAGAATTGATTCAGAGCCATTTTTTTAGGTTTTTGGAGAGACTTGGCGGGGAGCTTACACTAGTCCCTGCTTTTCAGCTGCCATCTTGGCTCCGCCCCACAGTTTTCTTTCCTCTATAAATGATGCTTCTCCATTTGGAAGCTGATGCTCAAGAGAGATTAAATGACCTGCCCAAAGTCATATATCTGGTCAAAACCAAGATTCAAATGCAAGTCTACTGACTCCAACTCCAGCATGTATTCCAGTAAACCATGACATTTTACACACACACGTATGTATATGGGCAAGTCATCCAACATCTATTGAGCACTTAGTATGTACAAGACATTGGGGATATGAAAATAAATATTAATGTCGTGCTCTCACTAGACTATAAGCTCATTAAGGACAAAGGCTTCTGCTTGATCCATATTATCCATAGCAGGGGGCTTAGGAACACAGATGCATAGGCATTATCCTTGGGTAAGATTCACTCACTCTAACCCCATCTTCTGCTGTCAACAGAGGTCTCAAAGGATATGCTTTAGGAGTGCCTGGTTGTCCTCCCTGATCCCTCACTATCCAATCGACTGGTTGATTTGATGGAAATTGGCCTTGCTCACTGAACGGGACTGGTTCACAAAACCAGCTCAGGACTCATTCCTTTGTGAAAAGACTAAAAGACTATTCCAAGCCAGATGCCCTGAGGTTATAATAAAATGAACTCTGGCACCATGGTTATTAGGGCCCTAGACAGGCTTCCTGAAATACTCTCTAAGCCACCTCAGCTGGATATTGTACAGAAACCTACCACAGTGTTTTGTGGAGGGAGAGGGATTTTGCAAATGTCATATAGGGTTTGGCCCTTGAAAGGATCTTAAGGACTGTGAAGTTCAACCTCCTCATCTTAAAGACTAGGAAACTGAGACCCAAAGACTTGTCCACAGTCACAGAGGCAATAAGTAGCAGTTACAGAATTCAAACTCCAAATTCTGACTCTATGCCCAGTACTAGTTTCATAATGCCGCACTGCTTTCCTCCAGTGGACTGCCTCATGAGGCACCTTCGGAGACTCTGGAAGCACCAGAGGAACTCCATTCTTAAAAGGATTCATTCCTTTCAATGTCCATCTGAGAGATGGAGACTGGTCTTCAGTCAGGTCAAAGCTGGCCCCCTTGTGGCCTGCAGAAGAGATGCAGCTGAATGGATTACCCAGTTTGGGTTACAAACTCATAGAATCCATCAATGGGAAAAACACAGAGGTAAATCCCATGTGGTCCCTGCCTGCAAGGGCTTATAAGATATTAAGGCTTAGATCTGGAATTCAAGGTATCATCTAATCCAACCCCCTGTGTCAAGACATTTAAGGTGGTATTACCTACATTTCACAGAGGAGGAAAATGGGCCCGAGGCGGTAAATGATTTTCCCTAGTCCACATAGCTAGTCAGCATCAGAGAGAGGTGCAAAACTCATTAAACATTGTTGTACAATAACCCTAGAAGACAGCGGAGAGGCTCCTTGATGAGAGGCCGTAATCCAATGACGCTCTCCAATGGGAGGAAGGCAGGCCCCACAGAACACTTTTTCCTAACATGTTAGATTTATTGAAAAATTAAAGTCACAAGCTCTTTATATAAATACACTGACATTGCTGGCCATTTACAAGGCATCCATTGTTAGGCTGTGCACAAGGTGACCAGACTGGTTAGGTGCTGGGAAGGGGGGGAGCATGGGATCCATGGCTGACAGGGTGGAAAATAAATAATAAATAAGACAGCAGAGAAGTAAGCTGGGTGAATAAACAGCCAGGGCAGGAGGGCACTTGCTGCCCACCCAGTCTGTGGCACTAAGATTGCTGTAGGGCATTTCCTGGGGACCATCCTCCAGTAGCCGAGGCCCCAGAGCTCTCTCTTCACCCCTGCTCTGGCTAACAGTTTCTCAGAGGAAGGAGAGAGGATACTGAATGGAGCCAAGCTCCTCTGGGGCAGATGGGATACATTCCCCTCTTCAAGGGGGACAAGTGGGGAAGGTGGGGAGGAGGCCAGAGCTGGTAGGTAGGTCAGGAGAGCCTCTAACCCAACTCAGAAGGGATTCAAAGGGTTCAGGGTTAAGGTAAAGGACAACAGAGTTGAGCATATGGTAAAGACAAATGTTCCTTAACACAGAGGTGGAGCCAAGTAGTGACAACTGTAAACAGGTCAGGGGAAGGCTGAACAAAAGCTTCAGCTCTCTCCGGCCTCTTCTTCTGTTCTGGCCTTGGAGTTCTTCCCCTCCCCCTTGGGCCTCTTTCTTGTTCTTAGTCCTTCCTTGTTTTCCCATCTTCTTTCCTGCTCTCTGGGCTCTGCTGAGGCTGACTGCTAGCCCAGGGGATGCTAAACTCTGTCTGTCTGCCAGCAGCCAGCTTGACAATGTACCTGGGAGTAAGGGGAGTAGGTGGGCCCCAATCTGGACTGGTAGTCAGGCTGGTTGGAACAGGCATGTCACACCACCTGCCATAGCCAGGTGAGTGCCTATCCCCCAGCCTGGGGAGAGGGGCATGCGTGTGCCAGAAGGGGGGCACTAGCAGATCTGGGAAGGAGCATCTCTTTGACCTGGAGCTACGTGCAGTTTTACACGTGTGAGACACAATACAGAGATCATCATAGCCTCCACTGGACTTAGTGACTTGGATCCTGGGCACTCTCCCTCAGGCCATCTTTCTACTTGGCTCTGGGGGTCCTTCCCCTAAAGCATCACATTGAACTCAGTAACCAGGAAGTCCACATAGTCCCGATCCTTCATCTTGAAGGCTTCAGCGATGATGCGGGCAGCCTCCCGGTGCTCTTTACCCCTCATTGTCATGCCATTCACCTCCAGGATCACATGACCCACCTTCAGCTTCCCACAGTTGTGGGCAGAGCCACCTCTCTGCAAAGAGCAGATACAGGAAGAAGATGTTAGCTCACGACACCCACGGCCCTAGACCAGCTACTGGTGGCTCAGACAAACTATAGGCTGGGTTCACCTGGGCTCAGGCTGCCACAGCCGGGAGCTGAGCTAACTTTCGCTAATTCTTATTTACACACCCATGAGTAGTTACCAAGAATGCCCTCTGCACGTCTGGTAGCTGAGACATGTGGTGACATTCACATACAAACTCCAAATGGCCCCTGCACCCAACACATGCTGTGCCAACCTATCAGTATACCTAAGCAGAGCATAAAGATCATATTAAATGTCCAGGTGGCTAATGCCACCAGCCCATTCTAACCCTATAGACTTGTTATATACCACCCTCCCTTGCCCCAATACATAGGTAGTAACGTATGCACCTCCCTACTTCCATCTGATGTCTCTCTAAGACAGGGACTGAGTCCCTGCCCTTGTTCTATAGCCCCAAGCCCTTGGCTCGTGGTTATGCACCCTTCATGACTTCTGGTTGGAAGATGTCTAGTGTGAGGGGCTAATGACAAAACTGAAATTACCGATGCTCCCAGATCACATCTTTGTAAGTGTCAAAGCACAGAAATATTATAGATAGAGCCCTAGTACTGCTTTGATCAAAACACCACTATAGGGAAGAAATACAGGGGAGAGAGTAGGGCAACAGGTGGAGTGAGGCTAAGAGTCCTGGAGCCACTTAGAATTCGTAAGCTCCTGATGTTTCCTAGAATTCTCAGTGCTATCACATTGATTGCTTGGGAGAGGGCAGGGAGGAGTCACCTAGCCAAGTCTGGGGAAACCCAAAAAGGAGTTTCCACGTTCCCTAGATGTTGCTTCTTTCCATACCTGGATGGTAACGATCCGTGGCAGGGGCTGTCGAGTATTAGCACCACCCTCGATAGCAATCCCCAAGGTGGCCGCACTCTTCATCACTCGGATCAGAGAGGATGTGGGTTCCAGAAGGCCAGGCTGAAGGCAGAGGAAATGTTATTATCACCAAAGGCTGCCCCTTCAGTGGGTCCCTTAAAGCCTTGGCTAGATTTCCTTTCAGCCTCTAAAAACGGACAATTTTGATTCTTCTAAGCTTCCTGTTCCTATCCAAGCATCATAAGGTTTCGGAGCTGGAAAGAATCTTAGAGTTCATCTGATCCAAACTACTCATTTAAAAAACTCATCCAGTCATTCAATGAACATTTATTAAGAGTCTACCATGCATAATGCACATAGAGTGTGGAAGGGATACATACAATATAGTTCTCATCCTCAGGGAATTTACAAATTACCATAATGAAGAAATTGAGGTCCAAGGGAGGTCACTGATTTGTCCAAGGTCACACAGAGCAAGGATTAGAATCCAGGTTTACTGATTCCCAGTTTTTGTGTGTTTATTTCTTACATGTTGAACTATTTTACAGGGGACAACCCTTGTGTGGAAAAAGCTACTCAGAAGCAAACTAAAGCTCAGATGAGCTTCTGTGCTCACCCAGTAAAGACAAATCCTGGCATTTTTTGTCACCACTCCCATGGAGTGATAGAGGTTGGGCAACACTGGCAAACTCAGTCTCTAGTTTGCCAACTATTGGGTCAATGTGCAATAGGAAGTTCTTTAATTTTGTGATTCAGTGTCTCTAGGGGTGGGGCGAGGCCAGCATGTTTAAAGATGGGAGAGGTGACAAGGAGGCCTCTATGACTGGGCGCCCTCAAGGCAGGGTATGGCAAAACCCTATCTGTGTTGTTCTGGCACAAAATGCATACAGCCTTTGATCAACTCATGCCTCTCACACCACACCCACAGGCTGAGTTGAGAATAGGGTCAACCATGCCCCCTTGCCCACTGGCTTCTGAATCACATTTAGGAAACCCCTCCCTTGGGCAGACCTCACCCCCTCCCCATCTCAAGACACCCTGGAAACCTTCCCCTGGGTGGAGTCCAATCCCCAGCCTGCCCTGCCTATGAAGCTTCCTCATGTCTATTCCTTACGGGTTTGGTGGCTGCCTCTGCTGCCCCCTCATTCCGGGGGAGGTCCTTGCTGCCTCTTCCCTTCGTGGATGCCTGCTGTCGGGCCCGGTCTTTGCTGCTGGCCTCTGCCTCCCCGGTGTCCACACCACTGTCTTCGCTGAGAGTCTGCCCACTGTCTGACAGTTGGGAAAGGGTCGAAGCTGCTGGGGGCGATAGCGGGAGAATGGCTGTTAGCAGGAAGGAAAACAGAATATGTTGTCAGGAGGCTGCTGAGGAACATCTACGGCCACCGGACCTCTGAGTCCCTTCTGCTCTCCACATGGAATTAGACACAGGGCACAAGTTAGTAGACAGGAAGATAAAGATGCTAGTTTGGGCACCAGGTTAATCTAGGAAACCTTAGTTTCTTCTCAAGTAGCCCCTGTGAGACTCAAGGACCCAGGGACTGGTACAAAGGTTTTCTGACTCAGGAGTCACAATAGGGAGAAGCCATGGCAGCCATGCATTGGCAATAGCGCCCTCTAGACAGTTAATTAAATATGAGACATACGGTGCTATTCTAGGCCCCTACAACTATACCCACTTCAGATAAGGCCACTAAAACTGCAAAAAGGCATCGCTTGGTAATGATCCATTATTCAGTTTATTGAAATCTACTCACACTTCTTTACTTGCAAGGGGAAAGTATGAAAGCAATTGAGTGTCATCTCTTTCTTTCTCTCCAAAGTCTTGACCGGGGGTGGGGAGCCTGTGACCTCGAGGCCACATGTGGCCTTCTAGGTCCTGGGGAGCTGTCTTTAGACCGGATCCAAGTTTTACAAAACAAATCCTTTTATTAAGGGGATTTGTTCTGTGAAGTTTGGATTCAGTCAAAGGGCTGCACTTGAGGACCTAGAGGGCCACATGTAGCCTCAAGGCTATAGTTCCCCACCCCTGGTCTTGATTTTTGTCCTGCCACTGGAGTTGGAGGACTTAGGAAGAGAGAGTGAGGCTGATGACTTTGCACAGCTCTGCCTCACTTAAGTCCAATTCACACTGTCAAGACATAACCCATGCCATTGTTGGTCCTCTTAGAAAAACAAAGGACCAACAACTACAACAAGGTGCAAAATATCCCCCCAATATTCCCTGCACTGTAGAAGGGTGGAAAAGGCCTAGACATGGCTACCCTTTGGTTATTGCCAAATACCACCTCTATATAGATGACCTGAAAATCTCTATCTCTAAATCTGAATTCTCTTCTTTGATCACCCAAGAACCTTACCTCCAGTCACCTGAAGGCTATCGGCTATCTCTCCATGGATGCTCCTCTAGCATCTCCAAATGAACATATCTCAAACCAGGGATGTGCTAGTAAATGGTTAACAACCAGCTCTCTGAAAATGCACAATATACTTTTAATTTCCATCATTAACATTTTTTCTATCATATTCTTAGGTCTAGAGTACAATCAAGCAAAACAATAAATCACGCCCTGCTTTGTCCAATTGTTTGCCAATCTCCAAAGTAGAAGCTTAAGCTCACATTGCAAATTTAACAATTGGCTCTCTTGCTTTGCCTGGTGCCAACACATTCTTGTCCCAAACCGAACTCATCTTAACCCCTAAATCAGGATTTCCTTCGGACTTCCATACTTAATGATTATGTTAATGTCAGTTACTTGCGTCCATAACCTTAGCGTTACTGTTGATTCTTCCCTTTCCTCACCTCTCCTATCCTTTCCAATCAATCATTTCCAACTCCTAAGGATTCCAACGCTCAGTCATCTTTATATCCTTCTTCTCCTCTCTATTCCAACTGCCGCCATTCCAGTACAGACTCTCAATACTGCCTTCCAGATGAGTGCAATCATCTCCTGTGTCTTATTCTCTGCTACTTTTTCCTTCATGTAATCCATTCTTCATCCCACTACCAGAACAATCTCCCTTACACATAGCTCTCTTCACTTTTTGAAAATCTTCGGTGGCTCCCTACTATTCTAAAGAGTAGTTCATATTCCTCTGTTGGCATTCAAGGCCCTCCATCATGTGACGTCACTGTTTTTTCCAGCTTCTTCCTTCTACTACCTGGCAAGCTCCTTGAGGGTGAAGATTTTGTCTTAGCTCAACCCAGTGTCCCCTAGTGCTTGGTACAGTGTTCCTACACACAGTAGGTACTTAATAAATGCTTACTATTTTCACTATATTTTATTTTACATCATTCCCCTGAACACGCTGTGCTTTAACCAAAATGGACTGCTCTATGTCCCCAAACATGCTTGTGATTTGCTTACATTGTTCCCAGGACTTGGAATTCCTTCCTTCTTTCTTTGCTTGTTGAAGTCCCTGTGCTTTAAAACCCCACCCTCAGGCCACCTCTTCCATGAAGCCTTCCCTGATTCATCCAGCTGGTAATTTCTTGTCAGGCTTCTCCTATCCTTTTTTTCTGGCTCTTTAATGATCTTTTCATGTGTTTTTGAGGCATCTAGGTGGTACAATGGATAGAGTACCAAGCTGGAGTCAGAAAGATTCATCTTCCTGAGTTCAAATGTGGCCTCAGACACTTACTAGCTGTGTGACCTTGGGCAAGTCACTTAAAACCCTGTTTGCCTCAGTTTCTCATCTGTAAAATGACCTGGAGAAGGAAATGGCAAACCACTCCAGTACCTTTGCCAAGAAAACCCCAAATCGTGGCATGAAGAGTCACACTCAGCTGAAACATCTGAACAACAAAACTATACAATCTGTGTTGGTGACTTATCCCCTGACTATTCTATAAGCAATTTGAAGTCATAGACTATTATCATATGCAAGCTTGGTAGCTCCCCCAGTACCTAGCACAGGGCTCTACACACAGCAGACACTTACCAAATGTCTATTGCATTGTACTGGAAATAAATAAAGGGGCCCTTTCTGACACTGTGGTTCTGATGTAGTTATGCCCCTGCTGGAAAAAAAAGGTCAAGACAGTAGTTGCAGAAAATAACAAATCATTTTTTTTCAGGTGTCAGGACAGTCTGTGAAGTGGTCCGGGATTAAACATGGTAAGAAGCAGGATGAGAAACAGCAAGAGGAAGACAGCCTGCTCCCTGGTCAGAGCTAGAGGCCAGAGCTGGAATCCTGCCTTTCTGAGGTAATTAGAGCTCAGAAACAGGATCCAAATGGATTTCAACTGAATAGGATTCTTTCCTCTCCAAAAGCCTACTAGCTAGCCTAAAGAAGCTTAGTTTAGGGTGAAGGTTCCTAATCTTTTTGTGCCATGGACCCCCTTCAATGATCTGATGAAAACTAGGGACCTCTTCTCAGAATAATGTGTTTAAATGTATAAAATAAAATTATAAAGGAAACCAATTATATTAAAATACAGTAATAAATTTTTTTAAAGTTCACACACCAGAGGTTACCCTGGTTTAGGGGGTCATGGTGGGTGCTTCAGATCTGGACCCCTCTGTTCCATTCTTGTATCTGCTGCTGAAACTGATCATCTTTCTCTAGACTTCAATTTCCCATCTGCATACTGGGAAAAATCATCTTCCACCTCTGAGGCTAGTTGGAAAGGTTTATGGGTTAATGTCTGGTAGTTGGTTGCTCAATGATCTAAGATGATGTTCTTAACCTGGGGTCCATTAACTTAAAAAAAAAAGAATATTCTGGTAACTATTTTATTTTAATTGGTTTCTTTTGCAATGCTATGTATTCTTATACATTTAAAAGCATTCTTCTGAGAAGGGGTCCCTAGCTGTCGTCAAACTGCCAAAGGGTTCTATGACAGACAAAAAGGTTAAAAACCCCTGATCTTGGGTAAATGGATACTGGACAATTGCAAAGTTCCACCACCTGCCTTCCATTACCATCTATTGGCACTGAAGACCCCTCTAGCTAGCAATGACAGGTCAAACCACAAGAGGGCAACATGGCCCAACAAAACCATGATCTTTCTCTTGTCACCTGGGGGGAGGGAAGTCAAAAAGCTGGCAATGGTTATGTAGCTGTTCCAAGCCCTACCTTAGAGGGGCATCATAAGTCAGTACAGAACTTCTCCCTCTCAAAATGCTGTTGGACTTCCTACTTGGAAATTTGGAACCAACTAAGTCAGTTGACTCCTTCTAGCTTTGCCGACCATTGGGATGCCTGGGCTTATCCCAGAGGTGTGTCATTGCCACCCAGGGAAGAGGAGCCTTAATAGAGGTGATGGTCTGAGATGGCTCAATATTATCTCCTCAGACACACAAGCCATAGCACAGTGTGTAATATACTGTAGGAAGGCCATTTCCCTTTCTCTTTTCTCCCTGTTATTTCGAAACTCATTCCAAGGACAAAATATGGAAAGCTCCCATTAATCTAGGATGGCTGGGGAAAGGTATTTTTTTTTTGGTTACTATATATACAACTATCTATACACTTCAGGCACTTTAATAAATATTTGATTGATCGACCGGTACTTGGAGAAGCCATTATTTCACTGGTTGGGTAATTCTGTTGCCAATAAAGATTGCAATCCCTGCTAGCCTTGGTAGATGGCCTTTACGAGCTTCTATGGGGCTGGCCCACCAGAGAAGCTTCCGGCCTTAGGCCAATCTGGTGACCTTGTCCTCCTCATTTAGCTGAGCTGGTCCTGGAACAACGGATAGTGTATCACCCACCCGTGCTCAAAGTCTTTGGTAGGACCTTTCAGAACGAGAACACTACTGTCAAAGCCTCCAGGTTAAACCACAAGGAAGCAACGGGATTAGACATCAGGGGAGGAGACCTTCTATACATGGGGAAAAGAATATTCTAATTCACAAGATTCTTGTGAGGAGCAAATGAGATAATGTATGCGATGTAATTTGCAAACCTTAAAGAATCATAAGTGATTATTTTCCCCCCAATCTGTGGTGTGATTGATGTAGAGAAGTTCTAATGTGAAAATTCCCTCTAATTCATGGGAATTGGAAACCCATCTATAACTCAAAGTCTTAGAGAAGTGACTGAAGTGCAGATAAAGAGGTTAAGTGACTTTTCCCGTGGTGTCAGAGGATGTTTATGTGTGAAGTATATGTCAGCAGGACACAAACCCAAGTCTTCCTGATTCCAAAGCTGTCCATCTGCCCAATCTACCGTGTTGCCTTATTAATATGGGTGACCAATTTTCAAAGAAACAGGATAGAATCAAATATGCTTAAAGCCCTTGGGAAGGGAACTTCAGAGTCACCTATTCCAGTATCCTTACTTTACAGATGGAGAAACTGAGGCCCAGAGAAATAAAGTAGCTTTCTGAAGACACACAACTGAAGGGAACACACAACAAGGGGAAGAGCTGGGATTTGAACACAGTTCCTCTGACTTCAAAGTCAGCATTTTTATACTGTACTATGCCACAGGTCACCCACTAAAGACTACACTGAATATAATTAGGCCACTCAGGAGGCGCCACAGAAATTTATTTCTGCATTGCCTGTCAGTCAGCAGTGATAATTACCACCAAATGGTAAGGGTAGAAGATGGAAAAACCAGACTTGAATCTTTACTGGCCCCAGGACCACAGTCTGGGAAAAAAAATTTTTTTGGTGGAATAGGCCCCTGATGTCAGCTTCTTTCTTTGTTCCTTTCTCACAAAAGTCAAGGGCAGAGAAGCAGTAGTGGATGCATGAGCAATCTAGGTGGGTAGAGAGAATTCTGGGTCCATGATAGTCTGGTGGGCTACTCACCTCGAGTCTGTGGCAGGGCCCTCACTTCGTTCACATCTGGTTCACTGTTTGGCCGGTGTACTTCCACCATGACAAAGTGATGATTTGTTCCTGACTTGGGGCTGGTCTTATCGAGGGCTATGGGGACAGCAGTAGGAGAGGGAAGAGGAGGACTTGGGAGGCTGCTCCCTGAAGAAGCATCAGGGGACATGCCCTTCAGATGAGTTGGAGATTGGACCCTGGGGAAGGGGCCTATGGGGTGCTGGTTGACAAATGACAGGTGTGTATCCATTGGTCTCTTCGAGCTGTGATTGGCTGGAGAAATTGTGGCATAGATGGGGCTGGCAAGAGACCCCTCTGTGGATGAAGTAGCTCCAGTGGATGGGATGCTGGCTGTGTCCCTCTCTGGTTGGCCGGTTGGTGAACTAAGGTTGCGGGGTGCTGTGAAGAAAAGCCCCGACTGAGAAGACTCTGAAGAAGGGCGTTTGAGATGATCTTTCCCAGTCTTTCTCTGTTGGGGAACAGAAGAGTCAAGGGACTGAACTGGAGGAGGTGGTGGCGGAGGCTTGAAGTTGGGTGGTGCCTCAGAAAGAGATGCGACATCATCCTGCCAAAAAATCCAGCAAGAACAGAGGCCATCAGACTCCATCACTAGAGCTGGGAGAGCCTTCCCTTGTAAGGAGACTCAAGAGATGAGAGGCTGTACCAGAACCAACCAAGATCCAGGCTGGAATTCTGTCTCCTACAGTCGTCAGGGTTCTATCAGCCACGTGACGAGGCCTGCTTGAATAATGCAGCACCATAGTGGAAAATCTGTGTCATCTCAGCTGCTGATAGAGGACTGACCCCTGTGGCTTGGATCTTGGCAAGTGTCTTTGCAGACGGTATTGTTACCTAATAGCCTCCTCCTTTTGGGAATCTCACTAAGTCCTTGGCATCAGCAATATCCTGTAGCAAGGAGTCTTTACAGACTTAATTACAGGCAGTATTAAAAAAAAAAAGACATTTCCTTGGCTTTGCTACATTCTAAGGGATTAGCTTTTACCAGTGAGGAGCACAGTGGGAGTGGAGGAAGAGAAAATGAACATACAGGTGACATTTATCCTTCGACTCTACACAAAGATGCCCAGTGGCTTACAAACAGAAACAGAAGAAGATACAACAGATAATATGGGGTGGCTGCTGTTAGGACAGAGAAAACAAGAGTTAGACCAAGAGAGAAAAAGATACAGTTATACAAACACAGGATTTGGAGCCAGAAAGGACCATCTGACACAAAAGGTTAGAGCTGGAAAGGACCTGAGAACATACAGCCTCAGAGAGGGAAGGACCTTTCCCTAGACCCCTTAGGGAAGCATCTACTCTAATCCCCTCATTTTATATACTGAGGACACTAAAACCCAGCAAGGGGAAGCAACCCGCCAAAGACCCCACAGGTATTAAGTGGATATGCTGGGCCTAGAATGAGACCCAGAGCTCCCTTTTATCATTATGCCAAGTGTATTTCATGAAAACCAGGTGATATGCCTGGTATATTTAATTGTTCTTTTTTTTGTGGTTTTGTGCCAACCTATAATTTCATCAGAGTGGGGAATTCCAGATATGGAAACTCCCTCCCCTTATCCAGATCAGCCCCTCATCTATAATTTGGTGCTTTAGAGAGCTGCCCAAGGGCACTGAGAAGATTAAAGATTAGTATAATGGATACAGAGTTGAGTCTATGTCAGAGGAAGGACTTGAACCTAGGTCTTGGGGGTTCCAAGGCAGGGCTTCTAACTTAAGTCTGATGCTAACTACCTGTGCTACCATGGAAAGTCACTTAAACTCCCTGGGCTTAGATTTCCTTCTGTATAAAAATGAGAGGGTAGGATTTAGTGGTCTCTGAAGTTAATTCCAGCTTTTGTCTCTGAGCTTACTCTTTATGGGACCATGCTGCTTCTCTGTTAGTGCTTTTTTTCCCCCTTGGAGGCAATTGGGGTTAAGTGACTTGTCCAGGGTCACATAGCTAGTGTCTGAGGCTGGATTTGAACTCAGGTTTGTCCTCCTGACTCCAGGGCCAGTGTTCTATCCACTGTACCACCTCACCGGCCTTTCTTCTAGTCCTTAGTGACCAAAATGTCCTATTCCAATTAAAGGCCAAAAGAGAAGGCAGAACATCTTACCAAGGAAACATCTGGCAGAGCATTGATACTACCCTGGGTTACTTCTCCCGTCTCTTCAAGATCCAGAGTATTCTAGAAAGAAATGAGAAGGAAAGTAGTCAGCAAAGACACACTAAAAAGAAGCAAGCTGCTTGTCCTCTGGGAGAACAACCCTGTCTTTCTGCTGCTTCAGTGCCATATCATGGCTCCTCTCCTTTTACCTCCATCATCCCAGCTCAAAACAACATGTGGAGGACATTTTTAAAAATTTTAGCATCTTGATAAAGTGAGTACTGGTTGCTAGTCTTCACCTCTGTATGTTTCACTAAGTCAGTATCCCACATTTCTGAGAGTTAGGTACCATCCCTTGAGGATGCCCAAGTAGTCTATATCTCTGTTACTTCATCTGTTGTTCCCATCCCCTGCTGCAAAGGGTGAGGCCTCCCTAGGCCTTGGCAATCACCTATTCAAATCAGCACCAGATGTTTGCTTTCTGTGTAATTGCAGCCCAAATGACATTATGAAATGTCAAAATATGTCCTGGTCCATGTCAACAACTGAGGTAGAGACAGAAAAATGAGCACCAAGGAAAATGAAATTAATTCATGACTCTCCAAAAGCCGCCCTGGTAGAAAACGGCAATCAGGGAACGGGAGAGAAGTAATTTGGGCCTAAAGTGACTTTGACTAAGCACTCCCAATTAATGCCAAAGAATTTATAAAAATATCATTTGCATGTATTAGGAAGAGCAAAAGAGGAATGTAAAAATTTTGTTGATGTCTCCTGCACTTAGAGGAGCAATACCCAGTATCCAAATACAGCTGGGACATGCACAGGTGTAGAGAAAAAGCATGACCTTGGCCAGAGTAGGCCTCATCCAGAAGTTTGAGTTACCACTGAGCCAAGTCTGGAGGATGCCCAGCTTAGAGGGTTATGGTCACATGTCTAGTGGGAGGGAGAGCTAGGATGCTAACCCAGGTTTTCTGATTCCAAGTCCAAGTGCACCAGATCTAACTCTGCTGCCGACTAGCTGTGCAACCATAAATGAGTTACATGACCTCACCGGGTCTGAATTCCATCTATAAAATAGGAATCATGATACTTGCATTATTTGTATTGGGCACCACCTGAAACTCTGCTCTAGCCGTATTTGGGTATCCAATTGAAGGGCTGTCAAGAGATCAGTACCCTGTAAGTCACAAAGTTATTACAGTGGCTCGGAGAAGAGGATGAACTATTAGCATGTGGGGGAATCACAAAAATACATTCTTGAGATACAGGTTCTTCTTTAAAGCTCCTTCTGCTCTCCCAGGGCAAGAATGCAAGGAATGGGGTTGATCTGGTGCACCTGTCATAATGTTCCCCTTCTTTCAAGGCTTCACCTAAGGCCCAACTCCTCCCTGGAGCCTTTCCCAGGTACCCCCGCTCACAATAGGTCTTTCCAATGAAAACCCAGAGTACTTAGTCTTAGAACACCCTAACCTCCCAGTTCCGCAACCTGACGCTTAGCCAACATTGCTTTGTCTCATTAGTAATCTTTGCCCTATCTTACCCACTGGGCTGTGTGAACCTGGGCAAGTCACTTCACCTCTGCCAGCCTTGGTTTCCTCACCTATAAAATGGGGATGATAACAGCATGGGGCAGTTGTGAGGACCAAAGGAGATACTATTTATGAAGCTCTTTGCAATGTTCGCTGAGACTATGTGACCTGGAATAAGTTACTTTTCCTCTTAGACCTCAGTGGCCTCATATGTAAAACGAAGGGGTTGAACCAGGTGATTCCAAAGGGCCTTTCCAGTTCTACATCTGCGATCTTAAACTATACAGTCTTCCTGTCTTTGGGTGAGCTGAAGTCCCCAGACAAGGAGGTGCGACATGGAACAAGGCCTAGGATGATGACGGCAGGCAGTTAGAAGGTAAAGAATGGCTTTCTTCATTACTGCATGGGGCAGAACTGGCATTGCTGTACGGTGGACAGTGTGAAAAATTATTTCATTCTCTGCCATAAATGGTGTAATTGGTGCTAGAAGGTGCCAAAGAGTGGAGAACACATCTTCTGTTCTATTGCCCATTATTTATTGTTGGATAAACAACTGATTAGTCTGGAGCTGCAGGACGTCTGCATTTCTCCATCTGCTAAATCCAGTTGCTCAGAAGGCTCCTGTCCTTAAAGTCTTACCTCATTTGCTTCTAAAATAGACAGAGACAGCAGTTTAATAACCCAACGTATTAGTCAGCAAAGATATCCAAAGAATAGGCTTTTTATCGCTAAAGCTTCCTGATAAGGATCAAGGTCAGAAGAACCACTCAAATGAGGGAGTTAGGAACAAGCATTTATAGAGAAAAATGGCAAAAAGATTTAGAACCTGGACCTTGAAGAAGCGGAGTTGCCAATACGGAAGATATTGGGGGGGAGCGGAGCCCGAGGGAGGTCATTAGGTCACAGTTATTTCATCTGTGTCACCTGGGGAAGAAGGGGAAGCCCCCTAACTGGAAGTTAGAGAAAACAAACAAGAATTCTGGGAAATCTCTGATCTAACTGAAAGATCTCATTGCCTCCCTCCCCATAACACTTATTATCTGCACCACTCCTGTATCCTTATCCTGTTCTGTGTATATTGTCAGACTGTGAGGACCTGGAGGGCAGGGACCCTATCTTGTATTCCCCTCAGGACTCAGCACAATTCCTTGCACATAAGCATTTAATAAACAGGTACTGAATGATCATGGTGTTGTAGAAGAAAAGAATACTGAGTTTGGATTCGGAAAACCCAGATTCAAATACTTATTACCCATGTGACCTTGGGTAAGTCCCAGCTCCTCTCTGGGCTTCGATTTCTTCGGCTGGGTTAGACTAGGTGATCTATAAAGTACCTTCTAGCTCTAAAACTCAATGAATCTGTAAGTCTTCAGGAAGCTAAGAACTGTACATGAACACCCAGAAACCTTTTCTTTTCCTCTCCCCACCCCCAACCTCCTTGTTCAACCTATAAGCAGCTGGAAGTAGAAATCATCTTCTTCTAAGTTAGAGATAAAATAAAACTCAATTTTTCAGGGTTGGCAAAAGCAGGGCTAGGCCGTCCCTTGCTTCTAATATTTTAGGTCAAAAATAGATATTGTGTGTGGTCATAAATTGTAATGACTTTTAAGCACAGGGTTATGACTTTCAAAGTGAAATATATTAAGATTTTGCTATGTCTGGCCATCATCTCCAACAGGCCCACAAATGTCTGATAGACATGTTTATGTTGTGCTATCATTTGGCCACTTAGTTTTTCACTCTATTAAAAATTAAAAAAAAAAACTAACAAAGCCATTACTTTGGGTTCTTTGTCCTATTATATTTTGTTGCTGGTTCTCTACTTTAGATGTGAATGGTCTAAGCTTCAGTTCCCCCATTTGTAAAATTCAGGCTTTGGACCCCAAAATGGAGCACTAACATTTTATATTCTAACTCTAACATTTTATATTTTAAAACAAGGTTTCTTAACCTGCGATCTGTGAATTTGTTAGAAAGAGAGAGAGAAGGAGAGAGAGAAAGACAGACAGACAGACACAGAGAGAGACAGAGACACAGAGACAAAAAGAATGAAAGAAGAGAGACAGAGAGAGAGAGAGAGAGAGAGAGAGAGAGAGAGAGAGAGAGAGAGAGAGGAGAAACAGAGAGAGGAGAGGGAGACAAAGAGACAGAGAGAGACAGAGATGGATAAGGAGAGAGAGAAACTATATTTCAATGTAATTGATTTCCTCTGTAATCCTAAGTATTTTATTTGATGCATTTAAAACATTCTGAAAAAGAGTTCATAGGTTTCATCAAACTGTTAAAGGGGATACACAAGAAGGAAAGATCAAGAACTTCTGTTCTAAAGTCTCAGAATATCTGTAAATATTTAATATTTATAAAGTGCTCAGCACAGCATCTGGTACACAGTAGGTGTGTTTAATAGATGCTTGTTCCTTCCTCCCTCCTCCAGATCTAATACCTCTTACAGTCCAAGAAGTGGTGGTTTTCCCCTCCTAGTCGGTTTTCAAGCAGAGCCTGGATCACCACTTGTTGGATGTGTTATATAGCTGAAATTCTTCTTCATGTAGAGTGGACTACACGGCCTCTATGGTCCCTTCCAACTCTTACATTTTGTGACTCTGTGATTCTATGCACTAGGACCCCTTCAGCTCTAGTATTCTAGTTAGAAAGTCCCTCCTGACTAATTCTCTGCTCCTATGACCCTTCTAGTTTTAACATCCTGACTTGCAAGACCCTGCCCATCTCTAACATTCTATGATTCCATGATTAACTTTAAAATCTCAAAATCCAAATCCTCCAATGAAACCATAATGGCTTCCACAGCCACCTCCTGACGCGATCAGAGACAAAAGTACTACAACTGTTCTCCCTGTTTACAACTCTGGAAACTGACTCAGAGGTTGGTCAACTTTCTCAAGGTCGCAAAACCTCAGTGAGGACTCAGCAGTAGCCCCCAGGCCTCCTGACTCTTGATGGAAGGAGAACAACCTGTATGTTCCTTGTATGGTACTTATCTAATCTAAGAGCACCGAGTGATTCTTAGAAATGCTGCAGGGTCTGTCAATGAATAAACATGGAAGACAAATGGGGTTGCTGTTTGCATTTCGTCACTTCCCGGAGCATCTGGTAGAGGTGCTGAGCTTGGCATTGCTCAAACATCAATTTCCAAAGTTTAGAAGTCAGTATTAAACAATTACAGCTTGCCAGCTGTGGGTTATGTTGTGTTGGGTTTTTCCTGATGGCTATTAACTTTTACAGTTCCCTGCTTTCTCACTTTGACTTCAAGAATATTGATGGAGTCACAAAGTAAAGCTCCACTGGAGATATTAGATGAACCCCAGGATTAGGTTGTTTTCTTTAAGGCTTTTTGTGTGCAGACTCTAATGGGAAAGACAGTGTGGTATGGTGGAGAAAGGCCTTGATGTGGGTGCGGGAGAACTGCATTCAAGTCTTGGCTGCACCACTAATTATAGAGTTATGCGACTTTTAAGAAGTCATTTGTCTAAGTGTCAGTTTCCTCATTTGTATTGTTTTTTATTATTTTTTTTAGTTTCCTCATTTTTAAAATGAGAAAGTTGGTCTACAACAGGAGTCTTAACTTAGAGCCTACAGATCCTAAAGGGGTCTAGGGAAAGATTTCAGGAAGTTCATGAATTTGGATGGGAAAAAATTACATCTTTATTTTCACTACCCTTTATTTTCCTTTGTGATCCTATGTATTTTATAAATTTAAAAATATTCTTCTGAGAAGGGGTCCATGGGCTTCACCAGTTTGCCAAAAGGGCCCATGGCACACACAAAAAGGTTTAGAGCCCCTGGTCTAGGTGCTTTCAAACGGCCCACTTAGTTCTGAAATTCTCTGTAATCCTGTGCAGAGTCAACTGGGAAAGAAAGGAGCAGGGACTTGCACAGAAGATGCAGAAGTGGAAAAACAGGTAAGAAATAGTGTTGCCTAATAAAAGGCATTTCAGACCAAAACACATTATAGGATCATAGCTTTTAGCAGTTGGAAAAGATGTTAGGGATCATCTAGTCTAATCTCTTCATTTTACATATGAGAAGAGATGTAATTAGCCCAAAGTCAGATAATAAATTGCAGACCTGGAATCTAAAACCAAGTCCTCTCCCTAAATAAGTCATGCTGCATTTAAGGCCCTCACAGCTCTCATCCTCAAGTCAGCTGTGCATAGAGTTAGCCCTGTTCAAGTCTTTACCATGGAGGCAGATGTTACATAAGCCCACTGTGGACAAACGCTAAACATTTGTCACCTGAATTGTTTCTTGCTCCAAACTTCATAGCAATGTTAGTCAGAGACTTGCAATAACTACCTCAGATGCCATTAAACTGCTGGGTGAATTTATTGTTCCAGGTGTTCACTGAGGACTTTTTTTTTGTGCTGAGGAATCTTAAAATGGAATTTAATAGAAGGAATATGAGATTAGAGGCCCATTGGCTCAGGCTGAACAGTGATTGGGGATTTCAACCAGGGCCTAAGAGATCTCAGCAGGATTAGCAATTTGAGGGAAAGAAATGAAAATATTATAAACAAAAGCCTCCCAATTTCCTCTCTTTATGGGTTCTCACTTTCACTTAGTGGGAATATAAGGAACTAATCTTTACCGAATACAGAAGATCGTGACTATCGCAAAGGAGGGGGGCGGGGCTCGAAGCTGTGGCAGAAATACTGCCATTGGTCTGCTGTGAAGAGTCTACTGAAGAAAAATAACATTAAAAGAGTTCAGAAAGCTGGTCGATGCAGCATCTAATTATGACAACAGAGGACTGACAGTGAAGCATGCTTTTTACCTCTAAGCAAAGAGGTCATAGACTACGAGTGTGTAATGAGGAATACAATGGTGGCTAATGTATCTATCTGCTTTTCTTGACTGGATTTATTTGTTACAAGGGAGGGAGGGTTCTATCCTGAGGGAAGGGACAGTAATTAGGAAATGGCACGGGGGGGGGGGGGGGGGGGAAGAAAAGAGTATTAATAGCAATTTTTATAAGCGTCTACCAAAAATATAGGATTCCAGGTCAATATTCCAGGGATGGTAGGGACCTCCAGAGGCCAACTGGTGAGTTTATTTCTCTGCCTCTGGGGGCAACTACATTTAAGCAATTTGACTAAATTCAACAAATATTTATTGTGCACCTATTATTAGGAAGGCTTTGTATTGTGTCTACTGTACCAGAAAGAGGAAGAAAAGGAGGAGGAGGAGGCGGAGGAGGAGGAGGAGGAGAAGGAAAAAATAGAGGAAGAAGAATGAGGAGAAGAAGAGGAGGAGGAAGAAGAAGAGGAAGAAAAAAGAATAGGAAAAGGAGAAGGAAGAGGAAGATGAGGAACAGAAGGAGGAAGAGAAAGGGGAGGAGGAGGAGGAAGAAAGAAGAGGAGTAGAAGAAAGAAGAGGAGGAGGAAGGGGAAGAAAAAGAATAGGAAAAGGAGAAGGAAGAGGAAGATGAAGAATAGGAGAAGGAAGAGGAGGAGGAAGAAGAAAGAAGAGGAGGAAGAAAGAAGAGGAGGAGGAAGAGGAAGAAAAAGAACAGGAAAAGGAGAAGGAAGAAAAAGAAGAGGAGGAGGAGGAGGAAGAAAGGAGGCAGAGGAGAGAAATGAAGAGAGAGGAGGAAGAAAATGTTATAACTTTGATATGGAGGTGCTTCTTAGTGTCAACCTTCAATCCTTTGACATGCAATCTAGCTCACTCCCATCTCTTCTCCCTTCAGTGAATAATTTCATTATCTGTTAAGATGTTTTCCAGATCTAACATTCTATGTCATATGTTTAACATTCTATACATTCTAAAGACTCTAAGCTATATTATCTATCCTATCATCCTATGTTCTAAGAACCCTTCCAACTCTGACATCCCTATCTTCCTCTTCCCATTTCTAATGTCCTGAATCCAAAGCACTGAATCATTTCTCTCTAAAGAAACTATAACTAAGCACCTCCCTCCGTCTTCACTGATCCAGGCTGAGTGATTCCAGTCTGGGGAGGCAACACAGTGAAAAGAATGCGGGATTGAAGGTGAGAGGCCCTGAGTTCCAACCCCAGCTCTGCCATTTACTCCCTGTGTCACAGTGGGCAAGTCATTTAACTTTTCTGTTGGCAAAAGCAGAGAGTTGGACTAGATTAAGGGTTCTTATGCTTGTATCTGTGAATTGCTTTATTTTTTTTCCAAAATATTTTTGATAACTGTATTTCAATATATTTGGTTTCCTTCATAATCATGTTTTTATTTTAAGTATTTAAAAATGTTCCTCTGAGAAGGGTTCGCCAGCATGCCAAAGGGATCCAGATCCAAGGCAAAAAGGCTTTAAGAATCCCCAGAGGAGATAATCTCTAAAGGTCTTTTTCAGCTCTAAAGCTATGATTCTTGAGTTTTTCCTCCTAAGATTTCTTTCCCAAGGTTTTCAAATTCTTGCTGTTCTTCCATGGGCCATCTTCAGATTTAAAGAGCGAAAATTTCCTCATTTTATGGTCCATTCTGTTCTCTGGCATTGATGCTGCTTAGCTAGCTTACTAAAATGTTCACTAATTGACTATGGGTTAGGAACCCAAACTTTATTTTTGAAAGAATCTTATGAAAATGTTTGGTGGCTTTAAATTTCCTTTGGAAAACAACCCCACTCAACTTCATGAAAGACGGCTGAAATCTAGCTACTATTCAATGAATAATTTCGGACAGTTCATCTGAGGTGTCATTCAATCAATAAACGATTATTAGTGTCTATCATGTGCCGAGCAATGAGCTAAGTCCTGGGGATACAAAGAAAGGCAAAAGACAGTCCCTGCCCTCAAGGAGCTTGCAATTTAATGGAAGAGACAATATACCAACAAGCTGTGTAAAAATCAATTGGAAACATTCAACAGAGGGAAGGCACTAGAATCAAGAAGGGTCAGGAAAGGCTAAGCAAGCCGAGGGTCAGGATGTAATTAGTCTTGCTTTTGTTGTTGTTTTAGCTGCTATCTGACTCTTCATGACCCCATTTGGGGATTTCTTGGCAGAGATATGGGAGTGGTCTGCCATTTCTTCTCCAGCTCATTTTACAGATAAGGAAACTGAGGCAAACGGAGTTAAGTGACTTGCCCAGGGTCACACAGCTAGTAAGTGTCTGAGGCCAAATTTGAACTCAAGTCTTTCTGACTCCAGACCCAGTACTCCATCAACTCTGCCACCTAGCCACCCTTAACAACAAAAGTGACAGGATGTAATTCATGCTCCCTTCTAGGGTAAGGTCTAAGCTTCTACCTTCTCTTGTAACTTCCCACAGTCTACAGTACAGGCGTAAATCTGCTCAGCAAAGATTGCTGATGGCATCTGAAATACCCTAAATAGCAATGGTGAAAAGAATAACCCTACTTTGCATTTGTATAGGGCTTTACCCGAATTCAAAGAAATTCCACTTGATTTCATTGGCTCTTCATGGCAATGCTGTTAAGATGGGCAAGGCAGGAATATTCCCCCTTATTTTATAGAAGCTGAGACTCCAGGGAGCGGTCCAGCATAACTAACGAGCAACAGAACTGAATCTAGATCCCCAGGCATTAAAAGTCCAAGTCTGTGTTCCCTCAAACTGGATCATACAAGCCCCCCAGTCCTTGCTGTGGTTTAGGAAGAATCTGAAATCCCCTAAACTGAGGCTGAGCCAGGCTAGAATCTAAAGAGTTGAAGACATTCTTCCACTTTGAATGCCCTGAAAAATCACAGACTGAACAATTTTAGATTTGGAAAGGACCCTAGGGGCCAAACAGACATAAGACAGGCTCCATTCTATGAAACTATAAACTTGGCACCCTTCATAATAAACAGTCACCATATAATGAAATGTAGAGAATGATGACCTCTCCATAATACCCCCACCTTTAATCAATACAGCTTTTAATTTTGCTATCTTGGCAGCTATTTTTTATGGGGAGGAAATGTTCTTTGGAATCAGATGAAAATTCTCAGGGTCTGTATTAAGCAAATGAAAAATAAATGCGATTTAACGATTAGGAGAACTACATTTGATCTTCCTTGATCATTAGTTTGTGGAAAACAGTCGCAATAGGAGAAGGCATTTAACCTGGGAAAGATAGCCATTCGGCCTGATAAAGGGAATTATTCTAAATGGTAATTGGTCCCCCCATCGTGCAGTGACGAAGTTCAGAGGCACTGTTACCTAGCTGTTTCCATCTCACCTTGTACATGTGCCAAAAGGAAAAAAAGGCAACTTTGATACAATGCACCAGGCTTTCTGAATGGCTATGTGGATTTAGAGGGGGCAGAGTTTGCTGGGGGGAGGGGAGAGGAGTGACTGGATTAGCCTCTGAAAATTAGAAATCTATCCCTTAAATAAAAAGTTTGAAAACACCTTCAGAAACACTGGTGGGACTTTTGCATGGAAGAAACAAAGGTTAAAAAAAAGTCTCAAGACTTTTTAAGGACTGATTCATTAGGGAGAGAGCTCCCCATCAATGGAAGAGTTCAAGTATAAGGTAGATGACCACCTGTTGGAAGGGCTGTAAAAAAGAATTAATATTTTGGGTAAGGATTGGACCGATGGCTCTCTGCTGTTTCTTCTGACACTATAATTCTACAAATCTGAGTGTGACTCCCAAATCAGTTAGCAGGGCCTTTTTACTGGCGAGATTGCAAAGTACAGATTGGTTGAGGCCCACCTCCCCTTCAACACTCCTGCCCTGAAGAATACTTCAGGAGGGTTCCTGAAGGTGACTCCAGTGCTGTGCTGTATTCCTTACTGTATGTGGGCTCGGTCATGGTTACCCCCCAGCAGCCTTCTCTACATCATAACGTACCTTCTTCAGCACTAAACAAAAGGCAATGCTATAGAGATCCAGAGTTCTTAGCCTGCTACAGCATCTGTCCTTGTAAGCGTTGCTGGAGAGCTTGGGTGTGGACTGGGAACAAGGGCTGACTGCAGCAGGCACAGAAAGGAGAGCAGTATAGGAGGACACACAAACTTTTAGAAGTAGTAGATTCACAGGATTACAGTTTTAGAGCCATCTATTGTGACCACTTCATTTTACAGATGAAAACATGGAGGCCCGGAGAGGCTGACTGAATTTTCCATGGTCACACAGGTAGTCAGTGTTCGAAGCAAGATCCAGACTCAAAGCCTCTGACTTCAAATCCAATGCTCTTTCCACTGTACTACCATCTTCCTGGCCATCTCCAAACCATTCCGGCCTTTATCCCCACCGGAAAATTATATTCTACGCCTGGAACCACCCTGGGATCTGACAGATGAGCTTTCACCTTATCTTGCTCAGATCCAGACCTCCCCTCTCATTTCCCAGCTCTATACCCATGCCTCCACTCTTTTCAACTCCCCTTTATCTGTTATTTTTCTTAATAAGAATGTAAGCAATTTTTAGGGCCAGGACTATCTTGCTTGTATTTGTAGTCTCAGAGCCTATCACAGTGTCTGTACATTTGTTGTTATTCAGTCATTTTAGTTGTGTGGATCTCTGTGACCTCATTTGGGGTTTTCTTGGCAAAGATACTAGAGTGCTTTGCCATTTTCTTCTCCAGCTCATTTTACAGATGAGGAAACTGAGGCAAACAGCGTTAAGTGACTTGCCCAGGGTCACACAGCTAGTAAGCGTCTAAGGCCAGATCTGGACTCAGGTCTGCCTGACTCCAGGTCCGGCACTCTATCCTTCACCACCAAACTGCCCAGCCTGGTTGGTATATAACAAGAACTTAATAAATGCTCTCTCTCTCCCTCTCTCTCTCCCTCCATCCATCCATCCAGCATCAAATTGTCTATTAGGAGGCCCAAGTTTTAATCTCATACCGGTCAATGTTACTGTCTTTCTTTCTATTGGATTTGACTACCGAGATCTTGCTGTGTACTTGAGTTTCATTAAGAAAGGGCAAGTGAGGGAGATAAGAGATTAATACAGATGGACGTCCTTCATTTCTGTTTACGCTGAGGCCCACAGTTACTAATGCATTTAGATAAATACTCATCCCTAGCCCTAAAGGACAATAATTCTCAATAACTGTTGCCTGAACTGACATAGAAGAAAGCTTAGAGGTCTTGGTAAAAATTCTTTTGCCTTTCACTTCCATGAACACTTAACACCCCAAGATCAAGGGCTAGTAGCTATGGAAGGAGAAGAGAAGGTTACGAGGATGCTAAGATCCCTACCACCTTAAGTGACACAGGGCTTATATATGAAATCGGCAAATCCATCAGATCTGGGCAATTCATAAAGAAATGGGACCAATGGTTAGAAATAGACAGCCACAGGTAATCAAGATAATAGCTGCCATTTTAGAAAGCTCTTAGAGAATCAAAGGACCTTGCCTAAATTATTTCATTTGATGCTTACAGCAACTTTGGTGGGTAGGTTTTGTTTGTTGTTCAGTTGTTTTCAGTCGTGTCCAACTCCTTGTAATCCCATTTGGGGTTTTCTTGCCAAAGATACTAGAGGGGTTCACCATTTCCTTCTCCAGTTCACTTGACAGATGAGGAAACTGAGGCAAAAAGAGTCATGTGACTTGCCCAGGTATTAGAGGCCAGATTTGAACTCAGGAAGACAAGTCTTCCCGATTCCAGGCCCAGCACCCCATTTATTGTGTCACCTAGCTGCCCTGGCAGGTAGGCAGTATAAGTAGTATTTTGACCTTTTTACAGGTGGGAAAATGGAGACACAGGTTAAGTTTCTTTCCCGTGACCCACACAGCTACCAGCTGTTGGAGATAAGGTTTGAATTCAGGTCTTTCTGGACTCCAACTCTTTGTACTATGCCATATTGTGATGGTGACACAGTAATCCCATAAGCAGCATGAGGCAGCTTCTATCACACATATGAAAAGCAAAGAATTTAGAACTGGGACTTTAGAGAGCACAATGTCAGAGCTGGAAGGGGCCTTAGGACATTAAGCCAGAGATATAAGGGATCCTAGGCCATAGAATGTCAGAGTTGGAAGGGGCCTTAGGATACTGAATACCAGAGATTATAAGGGACCCTAGGACATAGAATGTCAGAATTGGAAGGGGCCTTAGGACACTGAATGCCAAAGATATAAGGGACCTCAGGACATAGAATGTCAGCGCTGGAAGTGACATTAGAACAAAGAATGTCAAAAGTATGAGGGCCCTTAGGGCATAGAATGTGACAGCTGGAAGGGACATGAGAATATAGAATGTCAGAGATATACAGGACCTCAGGACATAGAATATCAGACTAGAAGAGATATTAAAATATAGAACGTCAGAGGTATAAGGGATCTTAGGACACAGAATGTCAGAGCTGGAAGGGACATTAGAATATAGAATGTCAAAAGTATGAGGGCCCTTAGGGCATAGAATGTGAGAGCTAGAAGGGACATGAGAATATAGAATGTCAGAGATATACAGGACCTCAGGACATAGAATAGCAGACTAGAAGAGACATTAGAATACAGAATGTCAGAGGTATAAGGGATCTTAGGATACAGAATGTCAGAGCTGGAAGAGACCTTAAAATATAAATGTTAGAACTGAGACACCAATGACGTAATTTGGCCAAGACCACAGAGCAGGAGCTCTATATGAGAGGGCTCTTTCCACCATGATACGCTGATGTGGCAGCTGTCATGTGGTATGATGTGACAAGGAGGAAGAGGAGGACTGAAGCCATGGGAAAAGCCTAATGAGCTGGGAACCAGACCAGACAATGAGACAGAGAGATCCAAGAACAGGCAGATGGGCACATAAAAAGACTGAGAGGCAAACAGGAGGAGATGTTGGAGAACATGTCCTTCCTATTCAGCCCCCTACAGGGCCAGACCTTAGAGACAGACCTGACTTTGGCAGCCAACAACTTTCTGTCCTTCACCCCACCCTCAACCCCATCTTTTTTACTATGGAAACCACAGCAGGAAAGCTCCCCAGTGAAAGGACCATACCTCCATTAGGTCTATTAACCATAAGAGCCGCTCCTGGGAAAGATAATTCAGGCAAACACAAAAAGGGGGAAAAACAAAATAAAACAATGCATTAGGGACTGGAACAGATGCAGCAAACCACTACCACTCCACACACAAAAAGGCAATAAAAATAGACATAAGACCCTGGTAAAAAAGATCCCCCAATCCTTCTTGCCACGAACCCACTAAGTAACATATTCTCTTGCATGAAGCTGTTAAAGTAAAAATCATAGGAGTAGTTTAGGGCAGACATTTTAGGGGGCCCTAGAGATAAGTGAGGATTAATACTGAAACTCATATAGTGGTCGTGAAACTAACCTACTGAAAACAGAAAATTAGGGGCTATCCAGTGGTACAGCCTGTGATCTGGGCCTTAGGGGAGAAGCAGAGACTTTTAGCCCTTCCTAGAAGCCTTTATATGAAATGCAGGCAAGGCCTTGGATGCAAATGCCATCTTCAGGCTCCCACAGTCAGATGCGAGCCAGGGCTTGAATCTGATTGAGTGCTACAGTCTGGGGAATGTCTCAGGAATGATGACAGAAGAAGGAAAAGGGGCCAGATAATTAGATTCAGCCTGCATCGCCCATCGAGCTCCAGACTGTTAGCAAGTTTCACCTCTGGGTATTTTAGGGAAGGTGTCCTAAATCCCCTGGTTAGCATCTATCAATAGTGCATATACTAGGCATTTAACAAATGTTTGCTGTTTGCTTGGACAGATGCATGGGCATACATATAATATGTATGTATGTATAAGTGCGTATATATATATATATATATATATATGTGTGTGTGTTATATTTATGTATATATGCATACATGCATATATGTGTATATATAGACACGTACATATATTTGTGTGTATGCACACATATATGTATTTATATATATATATATATGCATATGTAGTCTTACTACAGAAACGTATTAGAAGCACTTGAGAAATAACCTAGGGTGTGCCCTTCCCTGGCAGGCCGTCTCTTATGTAGGCACAAAGTACTTCACTCTTCCCAGTAATGAAGAATGTTTCCTGGTTTCCATGAGCACTTTTCTTGGTCCCTCCTGAAGGCAGTAACTGAGGTACTGAAGATTGCCTACATGGCCTGTGAGGCTTTTAGGGCTCTTTCTGGATGTGGAAGGGCAGTGGCGATCATTAGAGCTAAACCTTCTTCTGTCCCAGTCCAGGTACTACTCAGCAGTAGGAGGTATTTGTTCCTAAGAGGGACAGGAAGTAAAAGGACCATCTTACAGGTCATCAGATACTGGACTGAGTATGATAAAGCCTGGCTGGTTAGGAAAAAAAAATCCAGACATAGAAACTATGTGCAAGAAGGCCAGAGGTCCCTTGCGCAGCTCCCAGGGGTCCTCAGAACAGAAGGAGAGGTAACACCAGCTACCACAATGCAAAATTCAAAATCTGTCAGGGGACTAGGCTTTTTAAGACATACCAGATTTTGACCTTTGGGGACATGTGAAGTGATATTGACATGAGGTAGGGCCTAGACTAGGGACTCAGAAAATTGGAGAGCTAATAAAGAGCTGCCCTTAGTGACACAGCCAGTCAGTAACTGAGTCAGGACTACAACCCAGGGCCACAGTCTCCCAGGCCACTCATTGTTCTTTCCATACTGCTTCTAAGACTCTTGTTCCATGGGCCCTGAAAAAGCACTCAGAATTGTCTCCTAAAATCTGAATGATTCCTAAGGGGCAGCAGATGATCGAAATTTGTTTCTATCAGGGTCCCTGTCTTAAGGAGACAGGCATGTGACAGATTAAAGCATGCAGTTTTAACCCGATCCTAGATTATCCTCAAGGATTCGGAAGGTACCACTTTGCATTTAAGCCCCGCACTAAGTCTAAGTGGCCAGCATTTTCACCTAGGGGTCTCCCCCCGGACAAGGTATATCCCTAGCCCATCTTGTAAGTGCTGCATAAACCACTAACTGGATGAACAAGATACCAAAGTGAATTTACTATGCTGAACACGTGGAGAGCAGCAGGATTCTAGCTTCATCCTAGAGAATCAGGACTGTAGGTGATCAATTTATATCCTCAAGCATGAAATGATGATATTGTTATAATCAGGGCTTTGATGCTACTTCCTGCGTCTGTCCAGGAAAATCATTGGACTTGGAGTTCTTGTGGGAAATAAAGCTGCCCAAGGACTTTGTTCCCACACCTGCCCCAATTTAAGGAGGGGGGCAGGGAGGCACTCTACAATGGAAAAGGACACAGACTGCAGTCAAAGGAAGGTAATCTCTGGCCTCTTGAGATCTGGTGATAGTCAAAAGGTCATATATAGACCATACTTAGAATATTCAGAGGCACTGTGCCATAGAGGATAGAGTGGTGCCCTGAAGCCAGGAAGACCTGGGTTCTAGTCTCACCTCTGACACACTGGCTGTGACTCTGGGCAAGTCATTTATCCTCTCAGTGTGATAAACAACTCTTTAAGACAATAATTTGCAGAGGAGGTACCAACCTGTATTGGTAGAGGAAGGTCCTCACCAGGAGCTCCCTCCACCAATGGAATCACAAGTCAATATCTCTACCTTGAATATTCACAGACAGTGTCTGTGTCATGAAAATCCCTAGATAATATAGAAATCTCATTTTTGCCAATAGCTCCACCTTCTTTTCCCAGTATATTAAAACAGCAAGGACCCAGACAAACAGAGAAGTCAGAATTTCACCTCCATTCTCTTTTCTTTCCTTTTTATTGGTGGAGGTATAGTGAACTGAACAAAAGGCATGAAACAAGAAGGAGAAACTGAGTCAGGAGACCCAGACAAGCTGGATAATCAGCCACTGAACTATGATGGAGCACTAAGCCTATGGTAAAAATAGATGCTTACAGACTGATGTGTCACACCTGGTGATGGAGGGTCCAAAGGAGAAGGATTCCTGCTCCTCCTTCCTCTATAACACCATTTAGCTTTGATGAAAGGTCTTGAATCCTCTGGGATCATGAGGCACTCACTCACTATTTGTCAGATCACATTGTTACAAACGGTCAGCTGCAAAAAGACCCTGGCCAGGGTCTGGTTATGGTTTGGGAGGGAGGGAGGAGAGGAAGGGATGGGAGCTGCTGCTGAGTGCATACGGTCTGATTCTAGAGAAAGAGAATCAGGGTCTGGGAGAAGAACCCCCCACCCCACCCCTAGGGCGGGGACACTCACTCGAGCAGAGCTGACCGTGGTAGAAGTGACCTGGCTACCAGAGGAGGAGCCCGTGTCACTGTAAGACACCACAGAGTAAGTGTCCGTGCCAGTGCAGGATGGCTGCCGGGCCTTCATGGACTCAATCTCCCGTTTCAACACCATGTTGTCAAAGCGATCGAGGTCATGGGGGGAGATCAGCCCCCTCACCTCAGATAGAAGGGAAAACTGAAGAACAAAAGAACACATTCAGCTGAGCGCTCCAGGAACGGTTTCTTTTTCACCTTCTATAATTTTAAACTAAATCATCTCTAAACCCCTTCCATTTTAACTCCTTTTTACAAATAATCCCATAACATTTCTTGACTACTTTGGTAAAATAACTTGCTCAGGGTCATAGGCTCTTAGATATAGAATTGGAAGAGATCATGAAGGCCATCAAGTCCAACCCCATCTTATAGATGATAAAACTGAGGCTCAGAGGAAAACTTACTTGCCAAAGCTTACACCAGTAGTAGATATCAGTAGCAGGATTTAAATCTAGGTCCTCTGTCTCCAGACCCAATGAACATTCCTCTATACCAATGGAAAGAATTCTGAATCTGAAGTCAGAAGATTTGGTTTCAAATCAAATAATGTCTCTGCTACTTTATGTCTGAGTGACCTTTGGAAAGTCACTTAACCTAAGGCCTGGGTCTTAGTTTCTTCATCAATAAAATGAAATGATTGGACCAGATGAACTCTAAGACCTCTTCCATTTCTAAATCCTATGACCCTATGATCATTTAGACCCATGTTAAGCTATCTTATGGTATGTGGACGATGGAAACTGCAGAGTTCCACCTCAGCCCTAGCTCTAACTTTTCACACAAGATTCTGACAATTACTATCTCCATGACTTTGAGCAAGTTTCATTATTTCTCCAGACTAATTTTCTCATCTGTAAAATGAGAAGGTTAGACTAAATTACCTCCAAGGTCATTTCCAGTTCTAAGTCCACAATCCTATGATTCCCCAAACCCAAATTCATGCTTTCCAAAGGTACCTTCCCTTGACCCTCTCTCTACCACAAACACTGTCCCACAAAATGGGACATTTGCTTAAACTGCCAAGCAAAGGTGTCTCCATCTTAGGCATGCATTTCTTAGATCTAGTGGGGCTCTGAACGTATAACTGAGGCGTTGACAAAGTCTAGAGGAAAGCGAGGGTTCCAACAGGCATTTGTTACTCCTCCCCACTCCCTGAATCCTGGAGGCCATTTGGAGCCTCAGAGGCTCCAGAGCTGGTCTGTAGCAGCTCCAGAGGCAATAGCCCCGGCCACCTCACTGTACCTTGGCATGGGTGTTGAGTAGTTCAAACAGAGCCATGATGAGGGCATCCACATGGATGTTATTTTCCTTGTACTCATCTAGATAGTAGCCCATGGTGGCTCTCTCCTGCTCATTCAGCAGATGCCGGGCTTGTTCCTCTAAGACGACCCGGGTCTGGTTGACCATGCTGCTCAGGGTGACCTGGGACCTGGCTGGCCCCTTGTAGAATCCCAGCTGAAAGACAAATGGGACCACACATAATTTACTCCAGAATAAGTATCCACATCTCTTTGGCATGACTAAAAAGCATATGTGAGACATACTTTCATAAGCCACAGGAGGGAAATCTCCTTCATGACATACCAGTCACAGCAAGACCCCAAGAAAGGCAGCATGACACAGGGGAAAGAAGATGGAGTTTGTCCTAGGGTTAGGAAACCTGGGTTCGAATCCTAGCCCTAACAAAAACAGCTAAGGAAGTACAGTAGAAGGCACAACAGGTCTAGAATCAGAAAACCTGGTTTGAAAGCTGACTCATATACTGCCTATGTGTCAGACCTTGGGCAAGCTACAGGGGAGAAATAGCAACTGACATTTGTCACATAGGGTAAGGCACCTAGACAGCCTCAAGGTGAGACAACAGTCCAAGATATTCATTTTCATCCTCTCTCTATCTCTGTCTCTGTCTCTCTATCTCCATCTCTCTGTCTCTCTTGTCTCTCAGTCTCTGTCTCTCTGTTTCTGTCTCTGCGTGTGCATCTCTCTGTCTCTGTTTCCATCTCTGTCTCTTTGTCTCTCTTTCTCTGTCTCCATCTCTATCTCTCAGTCTTGCTCTGTCTGTCTGTCTCTCTGTCTCTTCGTCTCTGCCCCCATCCGTCCACCTGTCTCAGCTCCAGGTCACCTCGCCCCTAAGAGGTATGTGTGACTCAACCTTGTGGTACACAACAAGTGCTCTCTGAGCTCTCAGGCTGCTCAAGGTTGACCTGAGGATGGTCTAGATTTTAAGGGGCCATCAACAAGAGAGGATTAAAAACCTAGATTCACAATCATATAGGAGATCATTTCTCAGGTAAGATGCCTTAAAAAGGCCTGAAATTTCAGGTGGGGGTTGAGGAAAATGACAAGAGATAATCCCCAGTTTGGCTATATCATGGACCTCACAGGTGAGCTAACCTGTATTGGAGAGTTGGGAAGGGAGAAGGAGGAAAGAAGGGATAGAGACAGACAGACTGACAGATGGACTGATAGAGATCGAGATGGACAGAGGTACAGAGAGATAGAAGTACAGAGAGATAGGGACAGAAACAGACAGAGAGAGAGAGACAGAGACACAGAGACAGAGAGAAGCAGAAGCAGAAGAAGAAGAGGAGGAGGAGGAGGAGAGAGGGAAAGAAAAAAGAGGGAAGAGAGAGAGAGAGAGAGAGAGAGAGAGAGAGAGAGAGAGAGAGAGAGAGAGAGAGAGAGGAGGGCTTTTCTATTTCTAACATCCTGAGAAAAGAAACGTGGAACATGGGAAGCAATGTGATCTAATAGAATGGAGTGAGAATTGAAGGACCTCGGTTTGAATCCCACCTCCTGTGTCTCCACATTGGACACTATACAGGCCACTTTGCTTCTTTGAAACTGATTTCCTTCATCTGTAGCATGAGGGGAATAAAGGAAGGGGGAAGAAGCATTTATATAACACCTACTAAGTGTCAGGCTCTGTGCCAAATGCTTTTAGAGATAGATATTATCTCATTTGATCCTTGTGAGGAACCTGCATGAAGGGATTGAATTATAGGACCACTACGATAAATCCTGTTTATATGTATGAGACTCGGCCACTCTGGGTCTCATTTCTTCATCTCTAAAATGGGAATAAGATCCCCTTCAGCCACATATAAATGCGGTTAGTCTTCTATGATCGTATTGTCCGTCCCATACTGAACCCATTTAAACCTGCCTGCCTTGTTATAATCAGCTACTTTCTAGGGACTCTAAATTTGGTCCGTTTTTGCTTTAATCTAAGGAAAGGGATAGTATCTACTGAGAACTGATTCCCCACAAATAGCTTCTACTTTAACCAAAAGATGTAATAGTAGCAGCCGTAGCAGCAGTGGCAGTGGTAGCAATAACTTCCATTTACGTAATACTTTCAGGTTTTGCAAAGCACTTTGCGTACATCATCTTACTAAATCCTCGTAATGACCCTGTGAGGTAGGCTGCTATTTTTATCTCCATTTTACAAATGAGGAAACTGAGGCTGAGAAAGGTTAAATAAGAGCATTTATACAGCACTTTAAAGCTCGCAAAGCACTCTACAAATGTCTCATTTTATCCTTATGACAACACTAGGAGATGGATGCTATCGCCATTCCAATGTTACAGCGGAGGAGACTGAGGCCAACAGAGGTTAAGTCATAGTTAGTAAGTGTCTGGGGCTGGATCTGAACTCGGGCCTTCCTGACTCTGAGGCCACCTTTCTGCCCACACAGACATTAGACCGTGAGCTCCTTGAGGGCAAGGATTATCTTTTGCCTCTTTTTATACCCTTGCGCTTGGCAACTGATGCATAGTAGGCACTTAATGTTCCTTGACTGCCTGAAATGACTTGCCCGGTTAAGTGTCTGAAGCAGGATTTGAACTCAAGTCTTGCTAACTCCAAGCCCAGGTCTCTATGCACTGTACCGTTGAATAAGATTTGGCAATAGTTGTCAAGAAAAGGGGCTGCTATATCTGTGTCAGACCAAAGAGTCCTGCATAGTTCCCTGTGAAACATGGGAAATAATCAAGGAGAAGACAGATTCACGTGGAGGCAGCCTGGAAGTAGTGGAAAAACTAAGGGCGGGAAGTTAGGAGACCTGGGTTCTAGTCCCAGCTCTGCCATTAGTTTGTTCTATGACCCTGGATATACTCAGCTTCCTCCTCTGAAAAGTGTTTTGTTGTTGTTGTTATTCAGTCATTTCAGTCTTGTTCGACTTTTCATGACCCCATTTGAGGTTTTCTTGGTAGAGATCCTGAAGTGATTTGCCATTTCCTTCTCCAGTTCATTTTACAGACAAGGAAACTAAGGCAAACTGGGTTAAGTGACTGGGTCACACAACTAGTTTGTATCTGAGGCCAGATTTGAACTCGGGAGGTGAGTCTTCCTGACTCTAGGCCAGTCCTTTATCCACTGCACCACCTAGCTGCAAAGTGAGGGGGTTCCATTAAGTGGCCTCTAAAGTCCCTTTCGCTAGCTTTTGCTAAGAAGCTGTGACTGTGTGACCTAAAATAATGAAGTATAGATGTAGGAAGCTGAGATAAATGAGGCAGAATCTCAGAGCTCTGATGCTGCCTCCTGGGAGAAGTGATATGGCTTTGGGGGCTCAAACAGATTTGGCGGGTGGCATTTCTGAAGTCATAGGTGGTCTTCTGTTACAAGTTCTAAATATCCTGTGTTAAATCATGCATTCTCTCCAGACCTCTGACCTGTGCTCTGATAAACTGGTACCCCTGAGAAGATATGGGACGAGCTCCATGCCCCTGCCTTTGTTCACTCAGTTCTATTCAATTCCACATTTATCCAGCACCTGATCTGTGCAAGGAAGGCCCCAAGCAGATACTGAGCAGACGAAGCTAAAAATGAGTCCTTGCTCTTAAAGAATGTATACAGTACTCTAATAGAATGTAACTGATATGAGACAGCCTGGCACGTCCTGGCATAGCAGCAGCTAACATTTATGTACCATGTTATGGTTTGAAAAACACTTGACATATTATTTTGTTTGATCCTCACAATGACTTTGTGAAATAGGTATTAATATAATCCCCATTTTACAGATGTGGAAACTGAGGCCAACAGAGGTAAAGTGACTTGCCTGGGATCAAAGTTAGTTAAGTATCTGAATTCAGGTTTTCCTGACTTCAAATCCAATGCTCTAACTACTGCACCATGGAGAGCTGGCCTGGGAATCATGAAGACCCAAGCTGAAGCCTTCCTCCTACATATGCTGGCTACGTGACTTTGGGTGAGTCACTTATTTTCTTAGTGCCCTCAGGCAATGGTCTTAGACTGTAAGTGGAATAGACTGTAAGTTCCCTATCCCAATGAAGTTATAGGTCTAGATTTTTTTTTAAAAAATGACCTGTCCATTAAGAAGTGTGATATGAGGTAGAATGTGAAAAGGGCCAAGGAGTTTGGAGAAATGGTTATGAGAAACATGAGCACAGCTAGATCCCATTCAGTTAGGAAGGTCCTGGAGGGCTTTATGGAGCATGTGGAACCTGAGTTGGGGCTTGAAGCAAGTGAAGAAGTTCACTAAGCAGAGACTGAGACAGAGTGCATTCCAGGTGTTGGTGGGGACAGGCTGAGGCAGAATGAGCCTGGCAAACAGTCAGTGGTGGTCCTATGTGGCTGGACACATAGTGTTTCCTCCTGTGAAAAATGAGGTGATGGTATGAGGTCCCTTCTGGTTCAACTCACAGATTCATAAGATCATGGGATTTAGAGTGAAAAGGTCCCTTCCAGCTTCGTTCCTAGGACTCTAATGCTAGAAATGTTGGCTGGAGGCAGACTGTAAGAAGCTTTATATGCTGAACTAATCGACAAGTATTTTATCCTACGAGCAATAGACAAGGAACTGTTGGAGGTGTTCGAGGTGTGAGAATGACTTATCACCTTTGGTCTAGTCCAGGGGTAGGGAACCTGCAGCCTCAAGGCCACATGTAACCCTCTAGGTCCTCAAGTGCAGCCCCATGGGCATCAAGGATGCAGGTTCCCCACCCCCCTCCCCAGTCAATCCTGGGATGAGCAGTGGATACAAAAGCTTACAAGCACTGTTACTTTGGATATTATGGATATGAATCTATAAAAGTAGTAAGGAAGATTAAGCAAATACTCTCAGCCAGGTATGAAGTTTCCATTTAAATGAATACTGATTTGTTCTTGAATCGATGTAGCCCCTCTTGACTTGAAGTAGGAGGCTCTGTCCCATCAGATGCTGTAACAACAATGCTGCTTGCAGCTGCTGTGGAGGTGCAAGGCCAATAACATCAGCACACAGGAGGGCTGCTAGCACAGGTTCTTTGATCTGCTTTTCTAAGGAAAGCAACTTTAAGGGGTTTATAATCTCACTTTAATTAAATATACATATATCATTCACTTAGGGGGAAAAGCCAGCACCCTGAACTTCAGAGAAAACACAAACAGAAATTACAAGCAGAAATTATATAAACAGAACAAATAACACAAATCAGCAGACAGGGCTTCTAACTGTCTGTCCACAGCAATACTTACATAGTTACCAGAGAAAGAAGCACCAACGTCTGGGTTTTCAAAGCCAGGGGCTCCTCAATGGCTACCCAGAGTCTTGTCTGGCCAAATCACACAAACACTTCCAATGAGTGAGCCCCAAAGCAAAATGCTAACCTCAGAGTTTATATATACTTCTTCAGGGTCAGCCCACAGAGGGTATCACAACCATGTGACTCCAACTCATGTGATATAGGCTTTCTTATGACTTAAGCAGGTCATCAAAGACTCTTGTTTCAATCAAAGACTCAATCAAAGGCACTTGATTGCCTTAGTGCTAAGAAGCACTCCAAAAGAAAAAACAGCAAAAAGTCCCACTTTGCTTTCCATTACAGTGGCCAAGTCCTATGATTCTAAGGCCAAGACAGTTCCTATATCTATCTCTTCTTCTCTACTCCCATGGCAGGCACCCTTTTTTAGGTTCTTATCACCTCTCACCTGCACTGTGAACCTAGCCTCCTACCTTGGCTCATTGTCTTAATTTTCTTATCTCCAACCCAAGTCTCCACCCTGCTTCTAGAATAATCTTCCTAAGGCCCAGCTGTGACTAAATCACTAATCTGCTCAGAACCTCCAGTCTTCTACTACCTGCAGGAAGAAATTGCAACTCCTTAGCCTGACATTTAAGATCACAACAACAACAGCCGCAAAATGCTCAAAAATCTGGCTCCAATCTTCCTTTATAGATTTCACACTGCTCCCCTTCACACAATTTCTATTCCATTCAAAAGGGACTTACAACCTGTTGTTCACCATTCTCCTCCTCCCCTCTCTCTTCTGTACATGAGCATTCTCCCACTCAAGGAATGCCTTCCCCACTCATTTCTGACTGATGAATTCCTTTTTTTTTTTTTAGGGCCCAGCTCAGGGCCACTTTCTTCATGAAGCCACCCCAACTTTCCAACCTGAAAGTGTTCTATCTCTTCAAATTTTCTGGAAGCTTTTTATCTAGACTTCTTCTTCCCCCTATTATACTACAGGTATCACTATGAATTATACTTATCTGTATAAATGCCAAACATGTACCCTTTCCTCCAAGTAGATTGCAAGTCCTTTAAGGAAGGGATTGTTTCATTTTTTATCTTCAATGGTATTTTCTTCATCCAGAAATTCCCTATAGGTCCAGTCTCTATCCTAATATCCTCAGCCCCTGGAACTGTGCCTCACACATAGCAAATTTAATAGATTTTGTTAAATTAAATTGAATTGTATTATCCTGCCATCTAGCCAAAGCTGGCTCTCTAAACTTCCAGGGAAGCCATGGTGCCAGATCCAGAGACCTGACAAGAGCTACACTGCCACTGCAGCTTTGCCCGCCTGGGTGAGCCTTAGCTCCATCCTGGGCCGGCACCCCCCACCCCACCTCCACCCTCCAGGTTCAGCCCCGGAGAATGCCACTCTCCCCAAGGTCAAGGGCTGCCCGGAGGATTGTCTGAGCTACCACTTTTCAGGCCTCAGGGATTCAAATGCTGCCGGGGGGGGGGGGGGTGGGGGAAGAAAGAAAATGACCAATCAGTCAACAGCCCATTGCCTGTTAATGAAACAAATGACAGTGAGATGTTTTGCTGAAGGGAGAGCTTAAGTTTGTTATCAGCCACAGCCACCTGTGTAACCTCCCAAATCGTTTTCTCTTAAAAGTGGAGGGAGTGGAAGGAAGAAAGGCGGGTGCCTCAGGCTGCAGAGAAATGAAACCAAGGCTAACAAAGCTAACAAAGAGTCCAATCCCTTTGGCAAAGACTCCCTACTGGGCTCTTAGCTATGCCGCCAGCGCAGACTTACCCTGGCTAATCACTGCTATAAGACAGTTAGATGAGGTCTCCATCTCTGTGCAGGCAACTGCTCACTGACTGCCCATTGGTCCATTTTTAATCCCAGAAAGGCTTCCCCTTAATATGAAACAGCCTCAGGACCACAAAATCATGACTAGGATTCATAATTTTTCCCCCAGAGCTGAAAAAGGCAGACGAAATCATTTCATTCATCCCTCTTCCTTTTACAAATAATGAAGTCGAAGCCCAGAGACCTGATCCCCACAGGTGGGGTGCCCCTCCTTCCTCTCTGGGATTAGTGTTTATTTTATACATATTTTTTGTATTAACTTATCTGTATACAAGTTTCCACTCAGTAGAATGTAAGCTCCCTGAGGCAGGGTTTGCTTCATTTTTGTCTTTGTATCCCTAGGACCTGGCACATAGTAGGTACATAATAAGTGCTCATTGAATGAATGAATGAATGAAAGTGACTTGTCCAGAGTCATAAAAGTAGAGTCAGAATTGATATAACAATAATTTAGATTTATATAAAGCACTTTCCTTAACAACAGTTCTGTGAGGTAAGTATTAATATCCACATTTTTTAGATAACCCAGAGACATTCGCACTTAACCATAACCAAACAGCAACTGAATGTCAAAAACAGATACGAACTCAAGTCTTCTGACTCCTTTCCATTGGATCACATTGGCCTGATCTTCTGGACCACCTCTCCATACTATATTAAGTACTACAACAACAACAGGCATTTATTCTATACACACTCAGTCCAATAATAATTCAACATTTATTAAATGCCTATTGGGATGGGGAATGGGGATGGTGTTGAGATAGACAGAAAAAAAGCCCACTAGTCCTTGACACCAAGGAGCTTACAGTATAAGCAAAGGGGCATGATATGGACGCAAATAAGTATACGATTATAGATTGTGATAGGAATAAAGAGAGCTAGACAAAGAGTTATAATAGAGAAAACATTTCAGCTAAAAAAATCAGGGAAGGCTTCATGGAAGAGGTGATATCTGTGCTAGGTCTTAGAGGAAGAAAAGATGGGATGAAAAAGGAGGAGGAGGAGGAGAAGGAGGAAGAGGAGGAGAAGGAAAAGGAGAGGAAGAAGAAGAAGGAGGAGGAGGAAGAGAAGGAGGAGGAGGAGAAATGAGGGATGAGTGCCTTCCTGGCATGGGGTACAACTTGTACATACTAATGGAGGCAGAAGATGGCAAGGCAAGATTAGGGAACAGGCAGTAGTCGAGTTTGACTTGGACAATAAGTGTGGAAAAGTGAATTCTATGAAACAAAGATAAAAGGGTAGACTGAATCAGAGTGTAGAGGATCCTCAAAGCTGGGCTAAGGGATTTGTATTTTCTCTTAAAGGTAACAGGTAGCCACTAAATATCTTTGAGCAGGGGAGTAGCATGGTCAGACCTGAGCATTAGGAAGATGTTTCTGGCAGTTGTGTGAAGGATGGCTCAGAAGGGAGAGAATAGGCAAAGAAGCAAGTGAGGTCTCAGGAAATGCAAATTCATTTTCAGCTAAGGTCAAATATAGTCCTATTAAGCCAAACATAATTAGGAAGATGAGTCTGCTACTGTTACAGAAATTATATTGTCTTTATCACAAAGAACCAAACAAAAATGGGTTTCAGATTATCTGTAGTTTGGGATTAGTCCTGGCTTTTTGATTATCCACACCACTAACCATTCCTCTAGAAGCAAAGATAATTGAGAGTTGAGTAACGGGAACTCAGGACAGAGAGGAGAATGACTGAAAATGCAAAATGACATCGATGTTTTTGGATTGCTTAACAATGCATATTTGTTGCTAGGGTTTTGATTTTCTTTCTTCCTTCTCAACGTGTGTAGGAGGGGAGGAGGAAAAAATAAATGCTTGCTAATTTTTTAAAATCAATTTAAAAAGGAAAAAAAAAGACTGGGCAGACCTGAATTTTTACTAAACCAAAGTTCTTTGGGGGGTAAAGTTCAGAGTACTGGCATACAGATGTTACAAGATTGAGAGAAACATTTTCTTTCTAACACTGAGATAAATCTACAGATATTAGCTAGAGCCAACTCAGCACCCTCACAGGGATGGGGGGCAGGGAGGAAGCATGGGGGTAAGGGTTACTAAATGGCTTTTCTGGCCCAGACCCTATAATTCTGATATGACCTGGGCATCTGGGATTTGCTTAATCTTGTTGAGGCTGGGTGGCTTGGAGACTGACCTTGAAGCTCAGGCCACCTCTCGGGCCACAAAGAATGCCTCCTACAGATGTTTACAAACTCTGGGTAAGATTACTGGCACACACCCAGGGCCTAGGTATTAACTTGGCAGTGAGAAGCAATAAAAGAAATAGAGCAAGAAAGGACTGAAATAAAGATGAGGGAGAGGGAAGGAAAAGCTGGAGGGGAGGAGGAGACAGACGGGTAGCGTTTTAGGGAATCTATCTATAGCACCTTAGTTTATTACCCATTTTAATGAATTTGGAGTATCATCTACCTCTGCACCAACCCTAGGACTTTAGATAATCAAAATGTCCCTATTACAGACAAAATTAAAGATGGCTTCCCCAGACCTGGGTCAGCTCCGCCCTGCCCACTTTGACACGGCTTCCACATACTGGTTCTGACAGACCATAGTAGGTGTCAACATTAAATTTAGTGAGATGGCTAATGTCACTGCTTGCCTATAAGCTTCTATTTTTTCCTTTTTAAATATATTTTATTTAACATTCACTTTTTAAAAATTTTGAGTTCCAAATTCTCTCCCCTGGCCCCTCCCCCACCCTGAGGGAAGGTAAGCAATACGAAATCAGTTAAACATATGAAGTTCTGCAAAACATATTTCTGTATTATCCATGTTGAAAAAAAAGCAAGAAAAATCAAGAAAGTGAAAAAAGTATGCTTCAATCTGTACTCAGAGTGCATTAGTTCTCTATCTGGAGGTAGACAACATTTTCCATCATGAGGAACTGGAATCGTCTTGGATCATTGTATTGACCAGAGTAGCCAAGTCTTTCACAGTTGATCAACATTGCTGTTACCCTGTACAATGTTCTCCTGGTTCTACTCACTTTGTTGTTGTCATTCAGTCGGTTCGTTCATGTCTGACCCCATTTGGGGTTTTTGGTTCACTCTGTATCAATTCGTATGTCTTCCTGGTTTTTCTGAACCCATCCCCCTTGTTATTTCTTGTAGCACAATAATATTCCATCACAATCATATACCACAACTTGTTCAGCCATTCCCCCACTGATGGTCATCCCCTCACTTTCTAATTCTTTGCCACCAAAAAAAAAGCTGCTATAAATATTTTTGTACATGTGGGTCCTTTTCCTTTTACAAGCTTCTAGAAGGCAAATTCAAATGTCAGCAGTGGCTAAACACATCTTTCAAACCTAAAGAGAATGAGAGAACTCTGACCTACAGTATATGTGCCTTACTTCTTTGAACCTCAGCTTCTTTTTCTGTAAAATAAGTTTCATAATACCTGCCCTGACTATCTCAGGGGCCTGCCATGAGGATCAAATGAGATAATTTATGTAAAATGCTCTGTAACTGTAAAGCACTACTTAAGTGTTAGCCATGATTATACTTTCCTACTCTCTGAAATGGGGCTAATAATACTGATGCTACTTATCTTACAAGGTTGTCACGAAGAAAATACTTTGTAAATCAAAGGTGCTATGGAAATATGAGTTATTATTATCACAAAAAAGTGAACAAAGAAATTTAAACTTCCCTACTTCCTTCAACACTTCAAGGGTTGATGATTTCACTGAGCATGGGCACCTACTCCCCCAAGGCAGGTCACAATAATTTCTCCACAATTTAGTGCATGGGCTTTGTGAACAACTATAGCCAAAAAAAACCATCACCTGGTGGTAACGAGACTCTCGAAACTTAGGGGGGTAAGAAAATCACAGAATCTCACACTTAGAATAGATCTCAGTTTAACCCTTAACTGAGCAGAAAGCTCTTCTGCAATATTCCCAATAAATACCCAGTCACTCAATCACTATTCAAAGACCCTTCAGTGAAGGAGAGTCTGCTACCTCCTGAGGCAATCCATCCTGCTTCTGGACAGCTCCAATTGGTAAGAAGTTTTTCAGCACATTCAGCCAAAATCTATGTCTGTAATTTCTACCCACAGCTCCAAATTCTGCCCTTTGAGATGTAGTGTCCATTGGATTGCCTGATTCAATACAATAAGCATTCACTGAGTTTCTAAAGCAGGCAGAACACTGTGTCAGGCACTGTGGGACATCCAAAGCTTAGATATCTAAGTCCCAGTCCTGGCCCTCGTGAAGCTTGAAATTTAGGCGGGGGGGATATACAGCACATATACAGACACAAAACAATGCATGCTAAACACATTAGCAAGGTCCACAGGAAAAAAAAAGAGAACTACAGAAGAGGTTTCCTTGCACTCGAAGCCTCTTCAGAATTTGGCAGGATCTAACAGAAACTGTGCTCCATTGGCTTGGGATTTGAGAAGCTAGGGTCACCTCCAAGCCAGGATGAGGCATCAGGATTTCAGAGGAGGAAAAAACAACTCTACAGGGTGTTCCTAAAGTCTAGACACAAAGCCAAAAATGCATATTTTCAAGAAATGAAATGAATGAAATTTTCAACAATATTTTATTTAATTGGAATATTAACAAATAACATCTTCAACATGATTACTATCATTTGTGATGCAAAGGTTGATGTGCTTTGCAAGATTCACGTGAACTGAATGCGATAATTCCACATTGCCGTCAATTTTACCATATGCACTTTTTATGCATTCAATCAAGTGTGTTGCATCTGTGATTTTCATTGAGTACACCTTCTCCTTTAGCATGCCCCAGAAAAAGAAGTCAAGGGGGCTAAGGTCTGTTAATATTCCAAATATTTCAAAATATACATTTTTGCCTATGTGTTCAGACTTTAGGGACACGCTATATAACAAGATGAAGCAGGGTCACATACATCGTTGTTCCAGCATCTCAATCAAAACTCAATCCATCCCCCTTCACAAACACCCATCTCTTTCCTCCTCCAAATATTCACGCAGCACAGCTTTCCCCAGAGACTAAGCTGAGAAACAGATTCCTGTGTTTCTCAAAGACCCTGACTCATAGGGAGCACTTTCAAGAGCCCCACTAACTCACCCCCCCCCCCCCAGGAAGGGAAGCTCAGGGATGGGAAGGTGAAGATAAGAGTAGCTTGATAATTCAATAAATGTCTTAAGACAGGAAGAGTCAGAGAACTGGCCAGATTTGATCTCTTATCTGTTATTGCCCAGGGTGAACAAAAAAAGCTATGAAAAGAAAACGTTCAAACCAATTAAGAGCTGATAGGAATAAATCAACTTCTGTTGCCTTTGGGTCAGGATTACACCAGCCAAAGAAAAGACCTTTTTCATTGTTGATCAAATCCTCAGAAGATTAAGAACTTCTTACCTTTGCTGTCCCCTCTCCTGTGAGATCCCCAGGTATCCTGCAAACAAAGATAACAATTCTCAGCATCCTCTAAACGGTTCAAAGTGTCCTGGCCAGAGAAAATTGCTTTTCTTTGCTGAGGCCACGTCTTCTTCAAAAGAAGGTGAATTTCCATTGGTGTCCAAGAAATAAGCTCTTAAGATTCTGGGCCTGGAAAACTAGGCTCTTAGTTTTGAGGGTTACTGAATTATAGGCTACTGGGGACACAATTAATGAATTAACAAGCATTTTATTCAGCATCTGCTATATGCTAGGCACTGCACTAGGCGTTGGAGAATCAAAGATAAAATGAAACCATCCCTGCTCTCAAGGAGATTACGTTCTATCAGCTAGGAATAGGAGTCTGGTGCATTTCAGCATATGTAATGGAGGTTCTTGATTTATACCCAAGCCAGAGAATGATGATTGATAATAATAGCTCACATTGACATAGCACCTTGAGATTTACAAAGTGTTTTAAAGACATTATTTTAATCAATCTTTGTAAGTAACCCTGTTGAGATAGACATTAATTAATCTATCAATCAATCCACTTATGGAATATGTATTGTGTGCTAGGCACTGTGCTAAATGCTGAGGATACAAAAAGAGCTAGATTTGTTTTATATATGGGGAAACTGAGACTCAGAAGATAAGTACCAGGGAGTTGGAGAAGATAATTACCATTTACCATTTAGAGTAGGGACCAAAAGATAAGTATCTAGTCCAATCATCTCATTTTACAAATGAAAAAACTGAGGTCCATGACCCGTTCATATTACCTTAGGTAATAAATAACAGAGTTAGGATTCTTCAGAATCAGTGTGCTCTGAGTTACAGCACAACATCCCACCCTTCTGAAGATCTTGCCTGACATAGGCAGTGCCCAATCAGAGACTCACAGTCTCCTGAGAGCAGGGCTCATTGCACCAGGTACAGGAACTGTGAGAACTAGCTCTACTTTCCAGAAATGCACCAGTGACCGACCCTGCTGAGTTCACCAATGTCTCTCCAATCCGGGAGCTGGCAATCCACTTGGTCTCATCCACAGTGGTTCGGGCGTGGGGCAGCCTCCCTACATCCTTCACTGTCATGATGAGATGCCTCGATGACTTCAGCAGCTTGACGGCTTCATCATGGGGAATGTTCAAGAAACTCCTCCCATTGACTTCCAGGATCTGGTCCCCAACCTGAGGGTATCAAGACCAAGAAGAAAAATAAGAACCAAGACAGAAAGAGTCAGACTAGACTTCCAAACTGTCACAAACAAGGGACTGGGACCTGATGATAAAAAAAGGAGTAAGTAACTTGTACGGGGTGTCCTGGAGGGGCAAGGTCCCAAGATACAGGGTCTTGCACATAGTCAAAAGTTTGTTAAATTGAAGTTGAATCAATACTTCTCTATCCCGGGAGGTTTAACCCTCTGCCACATGGCTTCTCTTTTGATGGATCATAGATGCTAAGCTGGAAGAAATCTCAGGGGAAACCGAGGCTGCAGAGGTTGGATGATGTGTCCAATATTACACAGGTGCTGAGATTTGAACTCAAATTATGCGGCCTCCAAAACTAAGTGCTTGCTTCTGTCTCGTTCTTTCCTGGGGTTCTCGTCCTTTCTAGGCCCATGAGGGACTAGGACATGTCTCACAATTTTTCTCCCATCTTCCTGACCCTGAAGCTCTTCTCAGCCCCTCTTGAGTTTTTTAAGATTACATCTCCTTCTGTGTGTGTGTGTGTGTGTGTGTGTGTGTGTGTGTGGAGGGGAGGTTTGGGGGAATGTTTATGCATATGTGTGTGTATATGGGTGTGTGTGCTGATAAAACAAAAAAAGTAAAAGTAACAAATAAACCAGGTTTGCACTTAACATTTCTAAAGAGCTTTCCTCACCACCACCCTGTGAGGTAGGTAGTAAAATCATTATTATCTCCACACTAGAGATGAGAAAACTGATGCAGAAGGAGGAGAGTTAACTTTTCCAGGGCCAAGTACTAAGTGTCAGAGTCAGGATTCAAACTCAGATCTCTTGGGATATCCGGTGTGCATTTCACCATACCACACAAAGCTACACAAAGTTTTAAAAGATTTATAATAACATTTATCCTACAGATTACCTGGAATCAAATAGATCTAGGTCTCTGTGTGTACATAAAATTATATTACATAATTGTGTATAAATATTATAACACAATATGATTACATATGATATACAATTAGATTATACACTATATATAATGATATGTATATATTTCCCTTCCAGATCGATGGGTGGTACACACACGTATACATATATATAAAAACACATACGTACGTGTGTGTGTGTTTGCGTGTATAATTTATCTTCCAGATCCTGGTGGTAATTATGTAAACAGGTACACAGAAGATGTATACAGAGCATATAGAAGGCAAACTTGGGGTAAAGCTAGAGCAGCAGGGGGATCCTGTAAAGTTTCCAGCAGAAGGTAGCACCTGATCTAAATCTAGAAGAAGCTAAGAGGACGAATTGAAAGGACAGCAGATACAGCATTCTAAGCAAGTTGTTCAGTCATTTCAGTCATGTCTAACTCTTCAGGACCCCATTTGGGGTTTTCTTGGCAGAGATACTGGAGTGATTTTCCATTTCCTTCTCCAGATAATTTTACAGATGACAAAACTGAGGCAAATGAGATTAAGCGACTTGCCCAAGGTCACACAGCTAGTAAGTGTCTAAGGCCAAAGTTGAACTCAGGTCCTCCCTGACTCGAGGCCCAACACTCTTTCCACTGTGCCACCTGGCTGCCCAAGCATGAGGGACGGCCAATACAAAGACACTGAGAAAGGAAATGAAGGATCGTGTTCAAGGAACTATAAAGAGATTAGAACAGCTAGATTATGGAGGTTGACTGAGAATCAATGAGTCGACAAACATTTATTAAGCAACTATTATTCACCGGGCACTGCCTTAAGCACCTGAGTTACAAAGGAAGTGTTTACCTTACAAAGTTCCTGCTCTTAAGGTGCTCACAGTCTAATAAAGGAGAGAAGACCAGAAAGGCAAGAAGAAGCCAGGTTCTGGATACCTGACACAGAAAATGAAGATCGTCAGTTATGAACTTGTCCCTCTCCTCCACACCTTCCCCCCATTCTTTCCTCCTCTGCTCTGGTCTTGGAAGAAAAGGTAGTTATCTAAGCCAAGTCAGCCTTTCAGCTTGTACCCACCATTAGACTGTGATCTCCTTGAGAGCAGGGCCTAATTTTTTATGGGAAGGGAGGGGAAAATTAAGGGCACCTTTCCTCATGTCCTCCATGCTTAGCACAGGGCCTGGCACATAGTACGTACATAATAAATTCTAATAAACTGGCTGACTCCTGTCTTCTGTGGGAGCTCATATTTCAATCATTTCATCTCTCTTCATAACCTTCAATCTCTATTCATCTTCTGGCCCTTATTTGTTGCCCATAATCACAGGATCATAGATATGAAAGTGATCTTAGAGGTCATTAAGTCCAACCCCCTCATTTTGCAAATGCAGAAACTAAGACAGAGGAAGATTAAGTTACTTACCATGCCTAGGCTTCCTTGATCATTAAAAAAAAAAAAAACTTTACGAATGACTCTACCATCTTCTTCCCACCCCTGCCAAGCAAAAGCTACCATTTCATATGACCCCTATTTTTCCCTACAAAACTCCTAGACCCCACTTCTTTGTCCTCTGAAGTCCTCTTCAAAGTTACCAATGATCTTTTAATTCCTAAATACAGTGGTTTTTCCTTAGACCTCATACTTCTTATCTCTTCCAAAGCTGTTCACTCCCTTCTCCTGGATACTCTCTCCTCCTTGGGTTTTCACGATATTATTCTCCTGTAGGTCTCCTACCATTATTACCATTCCTTCTCAGTCTCCTTGGATGGACCATCATCCAAGTACTTCCTGTTTTGTATGGTTCTGCCTCAAGACTTTGTCCTGGGTCCTCCTCTCAGGTGATCTCATTAGCTCCCATGGGTCCCATTATCATCTCCATATAGATCTACCCAGATCTAAGTATCCTGTCCTCATCTCTCTCCTGGGCTTTAGTCCCACATCACCTGCTGGACATCTCTATGTATACAGATCACATAGGCATCTCAAATTCAACATGTTCAAAATATAACTTGTATAACCTATATACTTTTCCCCAACCTTCCCCCACTTTCTATCAATGGCACCACTATCCTTCTAATCAACCAGGTCCCCTACTTCAGGTCCTTCCTCACCCTCCATGACAAATTAGTTGTGAAGTCTTGTAAATTGTACCTTCATGACAACTCTTATCCATCCCCTTCTCTCCACTGTCCCATCACCATGCATTGATGTCCAGTCTCTCCTGTCTACAATCCATTCTTCACATCATTGCCAAATTGGCATTCTTAAAGCATAGATCTAACTCCATCATCCAAGAAGATTCAGCAGCTGACTTATTGCCTGATTATCCATCAACTACAAACTCCTGTGCTGGCCTTCTGAAGCCCTTCACAATTTGACTCCAATCCATCTTTCCAGATTGATTTCATATTCTCTGCTTTCACGTACTCTACATTCCAGTCAAATTGTCTTGGTTTTGTTGTTATTCTACATACTCTCACTATTTCATTTTCTACTACCTCTGCCTCTCTCCTATTTGCTAGGTGGCTCAGTGGGTAGAGTGACAGATCTGCAGTCAAGAAGACTCATCTTCCTGATTTCAAATCTGGCCTTCGACACTTACTAGCCGTGTGACCCTGGGCAAGTTGCTTAACCCCATTTGCCTCAGTTTCCTCATCTGTCAAACGAGCTAGAGAAGGAAGTGAGAAACCACTCTAGTATCTTTGCCAAGAAAACCCCAAATGGGGTCACGAAAAGTCAGACATGACTTAAAAAATGGCCTCCATCTCTCTACATAGAATCTCTCTCTCTTCCCCTCCATTTCACTGAATCTCTAGCTCTATTCAAGACTCAGTTCACAAGGCCTTTCTTCATGTCCCCAGTTGTCAGTGCTTTCCACCTCTCCTCCCAGAAATCACTTCGCATACACTCAGCAATTTATCTAGACTTATCTTGATGCAGTGGTGGGGCACAAGGAATATGGCCAACCTAGAACCAAGACTACCTGAGTTCAAATCCCTTTTAGACATTTATTATCTCTATCACCTTGGGGAAGTCATTTCACTTCTTCCTAAGTCTTCTTATCTATAAAATGGTGATAAAAACACCTTCCTCACAGGGTTATTGAGAGGATTAAATGAGATATTTGTAAGGCTCTTTGCAAACCTTAAAGCACTGTATAGAGTCAGCTAGCTATTATCTTGTTTTCTCCTAGTAAAACGTAAGCTCATTGAGGGATGAACAATTTTATTTTTGTCTTTGTATATCCCCAGCACCCAGCAACCAACCAAATCAATAAATCAATCAATATATATTTATAAGTGCCTACTCTGTGCCAGGCACTATGCTGAACACTGGGGATATAAAAAGAGGCAAAAGATAGTCTCTGCCCTCAAGGATCTTACTATCTAAACACAGCACAATGCCTACACAGAGTGCTTGTAAAATTGGATTTTTCCATTATATTCCTAACCAACCCCTCTTATTTCCAAGATTTGGTTGTCCTGGGCTTTCTCCAAATAACTTTTTTTTTCTGAAGAAAATGCTAATCAGTCCCAGAGTGACTGAGTCCTTACTTGAGTCTCATGTAAAACATCCACATGTTTGTCAGTGACACTAGTGGAGTAGAACCACAGAACACTGGGGCTAAAAAGGACCTTGAAGGTCATCTGGCCCAACTCCTTTACTGTACAGAAGAGGAAGCTAAAGTCCAATAATTCCATTCAAGATCACACAGCTATTAATGCTATTTGAGAAGAAACACAAGAAGGGCAAACTGAGGTCAAGAGAGATGAAATGACTTGCACAGGAAGAAGGTGAAGGGAAGGTAAGTAATGGTATGCAAGGTCACAGGGTTATTGATGGCATCCGAAACTCCAGAAGGGGAAACCAAGGCCAAGAGAGAGGGAATGATTTGTCCAAGGTCTCATAGGTACCCCTATGCAGAGCTGGGATTTAAGCCTAGGTCTTCTAAATCCACATCCAAACACCAAGCCACACAGGATGCCATCTTAGTCCACACTCTACAGTAGCCAACAGTACTGACTACATTTTTTAAGGCTATTCAGTATAATTACAAACATAACAGCTTGCTCAGCTGGTGTAAACATGATACTTACTTCATACATACACGAGGTTGGAACAAGTGATGGTAGAGCACAGAACGCTGGAAGGGGTCTTAGAGAGCATCAATGTGCTGATCTTATAGATGAAGAGAGAGGAGTCTAGAGTTGTGGTTTTTAGCAAGTAAGAGACAGAACTAGGAGTTCTGATCTTACTTTTCCAGACCCCCACCCTGGATTACTGCTCTCCTCTGCCTCTTCCACTCCTACTTATATGCTGCTAAATAGAACTGAAAGAATCACAAAAGTATGCTGACAGGTTCCACTACAAATAATATTAACTAGCATTTATATAGAGATTAAAGATTTGCAAAACACTTTACATGTTATCACATTTGGCCCTCACAGCGTCCCTGGGAGGTAAATTTTATGATAATCCCTATTTGACAGATAAGTAAACTGAGGCTGAGAGTGGTTAAGTCTGTGCCCAAGGTCACACAGCTCATAAGTATCTGAGGCAGAATTTGAATTCAGGTGTCTCTGACTCCAAAGCCAGCCCTCCATCTGCTGCGCCACCTAATTACTCAACTGGGCTCCCACTCCTGCAATATAATCCCTTAACTCCTCCCTAACTGGTTCTCTTATCTCACTCCCCACAGAGGCTATTCCAAGCTTTCTTTTCTCTCCTCAAGCCTCTCTCATCCCGTTCACTCTCCCAGTCCCCCAGACTAGAACATTGCTTTATATTTTACTTACAGAATAGAGGCCATTCACCATGAGCTGCATCTTATCTCTCCCTCTACAACTCAAAACTCTCTGGCACCATTCCCATTCTCTCCTCCTTCACTCCAGTCTCTGACAAAAGAGGCATTCATTCTTCCAATGTCTCTACATTCATGTCCTCTAAAAGGGGACATCTAAAGATACTCTCAGTTCCTCCTGCCTTCTCCAGCAGATTGTACCATATTCATCCTCTTTCTCTAATCATCAATCTCCCCCAAATCCCACTTCCCTGCTGTCTATAGTACACACACTCACACCTGTAAAAAAAATCCCCACTAGAAGACGTACATGAACTGATGCAAAGCGAAGTGAGCAGAACCAAGAGACCACTGTACACAATAACAGCAATATCATATGGTGATCAACTGTGAATGACTCAGCTATTCTCAGCAATACAATGATCTCAGAAATTCCAAAGGACTTATGACAAAAAATACTATCTACCTCCAGAGAAAGAAGTGATGCAATCTGAATACAGATCAAAGCATACTTTTTTTTAAACTTTATTTTCCTTGTCCTTTTTTTTTTTTGGTCTGTTTTCTTTCACAACATGGCTAATATGGAAATAAGTTTTGCATGACTGCACATGTATAACCTATATCAAACTGCTTGACTTCTCAAGGAGGGGAGGGGGAAGGGAGGGAAGAAAAAGAAAATTTGGAACTCAAAATTTAAAAGAAAACAAATGTTAAAAAAAATGTTCTTACATGCAATTGGGAAATTTTTTTTTAATCCCCACTAAACCCTATACTTGAGAAGATGCCCTCAAGCTATTGTCCTATATCTTTACTCTTTCACAACCAAATTCCTAGAAAAAAGCTTTCCTTGCCTCCACTTCTTTTCTTCCCATTTACTTCATAACCCTTTGCATTTTGCCTTCCAATCTCATCATTGACTGAAATTCCTCCTCAAAAGTTGCCAGCAATCTCTTAAATGTCAAATCTAATGGCCTTTTCTCAGTCCCCAACCTTTTCAACCTTTCTGCAATATTTCATTTTATTGACTGCCCTCTCCTCAATTCTCTCTCTCTTTTTTTATTATCTTGACAATATTCTTTTTTTTTTTTTTAACTCTCCTCCTACCCAACAGCTCCAGCTTTGGAGTCCCCTTCTCTCTCTTCTCTAGTCTCGCTTCCTTGATGTGATTGGCTCCTATAGGCTTAATTATCATATCCATAAAGATGACTCCCAGATCTGTAAATTTAACCAAAATCTCTCTCCTTAGTCCTTAACAAATTTTACGTTATCTAATCTCAACTGGGTTGGGCCCTCACTTCATCCAGGTGATCCTTTTGCTCTTCCCTAAATGATTCTTTATCCCACTTTGCCTATTGGACATTTCAAACTGGATGTCCCATAAACATCTTAAACTCAACTGGATCAAACCAGAACTCATTATCATTCCCCTAAAACCCACCCCTCTTCCAGACTTCCCTATTTCTATAGAGGTCACTGCCATTTCCCCATCTCTATTGTCCACAACCTCAGCATCATCCTTGGCTCCTTGTGCTCACCTCCTAATACAATAAATAAGCTAGTGTTCATACAACATTTTAATATTTGCAAACACTTTCGATCCTCACAGCAATCCTGGGAGGTACTCTGATTATCTCCATTCTGCAGATGAGGAAACTGAGGCTGAGAGAAGTTAAATGATTTGCCCAGGGTTACAACTAATAAGTATCTGAGGTGGAATTTAAATTCAGGACTTGTTTTTACTCCAAGTTCAGCACTTTTTACTACACCAAATTATTTCTACCTCTACAACATCTCTCTTATCTGACTCCTTTTTTGTACTTTCATGACATTGCCCTAGTTCAGGTCCTCCTCATTTCTCTATTGGACCATTCAAAAATTCATAATGGGTCTTCCTACATCCAGTCCCTGACCCCTCCAATCTACCCTCCACAAGATCCCAGAGTGACTTTTCCTTTTGCATACTGATCACTTCTCCTACTCAATACATTGCAGCAGCTCCCTATTGCCATTAGGATAAAATAGAAATAACTTTGTTTGGCAGGTAATGATCTTCACAGCTTGTTCCCAACCTAACTTTCCAGCCAAATTATACATGACTCACTTTTCACACCACAATCCAGTCAAATTTGGCATCTTGCTCCCTAACATGCCTACCGCCATGCCTTTGCACCAGCCATCCTCCAAGCCCAGAAAGTTTATTCCCTCCTTAGCCCAGCCTGTCAGAATCACTTGTCTCCTTCCAGGCTCAGCTCAAGTGCCATCTTGAAACCTTTCCTGATCCTCTAGTTCCTAGTGTCTTCCCTCCCAAAATTTGTTTGTATTTGTGTTTTATATATTCTGTATAAACTTAATAATGTGAGTGTTGTCTCTTCCAACAGAATACAAGCTCCTTAAAGCAGGGACTATTTCATTTTTCTATTTCTGTCCCCAGTCCTTAGCACAATAACTGGCACTTAGTATTTCTCACTTACTTTATTGATTATTGATTGACTAGAACTCAGATTCTGGACTCTTTCCTTTAGTGGCCCCAAGTTCCAATATATAACTGCTAGATTGGTTTTCCTAAAAACATTGCTTCCATAATCATTAAAAAAAAAAAACCTTGCATCTTATAGCATTTGTTGTTGTTGAGTCACTTTTCAGTCACATCCAACTCTTGGTGACTCCTTTTGGGGGTTTTCTTGGCAAGGATTTTGGAGTGGTTGGCCATTTCCTTCTCCAGTTCATTTTATGGATGAGGAAATCGAGGTAAACAAGATTAAGTGACTTGCCCAGGGTCACACAGCCAGTGTCTGAGGCCAGATTTGAACTCAGGAAGAGAAGTCTTCTGACTCCTGGCCCAGTGCTCTGTGCACTATGGCACCACCTAGCTGCCCTCTTATAGCACTTGCCCCGTCATTATCCATGCAATGCCAAGAGTTCTAGAAGACCTACTGCTAAGTGGCTAGCCATAGGTTCCCAAAATGGGCAATACTTCCCCCTGGGGGTGGCACTGGAATGATCCAGGGCGGCAGTAGTAGTTTGAAATGATACAAATTTAAAAAAAAAAACCATTAAAAAGTTAAGGAAAGTAGATTTCTGGCACAGTGAGTAGAGCACCAAGGACCTGAGTTCAAATCCAAACTCAGACACTTGACACATGTACGAGCTGTGTGACCTTGGGCAAGTCACTTAACCCCAATTACCCTGCCAAAAAAAAAACAAAAACAAGAAAGTAGATTTCCGGAGGGGGGGGGGCTCTGCATAATACTTTTTTGAAAAGGGGGCAGTAGGCCAAATAAGTTTGGGAACCTGTGCTAGACCCTACCCCGTGTGTGAAGGATTTATGGGAGGAAAAGTATTGCACAAGATGAGAGAATGTGCTCTTCACAACCAGAGATAGCGCCTCCATCGATGACATCATCACTGCAGCACAGTATCAGTGGTTTCCAAGCATTCCTTGCCTATGAACCTACACCAATTCCTTAATAACTGGTGGATTAAGCCCAAGTTCCTCTGCTTCACATTCAAAGCCTTCTAACAGGTTACCTAACCAGCTCAGTCATGTGTTCCACTGCAACAACTACCCTTCACTTTAGCCTGACTCAATCTCCCTTCCTTGTTTTCACTCATGTACTTCTCTGCACCCAAATATATTCTACCAGAGATCAGTAGGGTCTGTAGGTCAAATCCATCCACCGCCTGTTTTTGTTCAGTTGGGAGTTAAGAATGGTTTTTACAAAAATGTTTAAATGTTTAAAAATAAATACAGGCAGCAGGGTGGATTTGGCCCTCAGGCCATAACTTACCAATCCCTGGGATGGTACAGTATGAAACCTCTCCTTGTTATGTTTCTTCTTTATTCCCTAGCAATTATAGTTTCTACTCCACTAAAACCATGGTTTAAAAAGTATCCTCTTGCATGAGCAAATATATGTCTAAAGAATAAAAGCAAGCTATGAACAACCATATGAAAAAATTCTCCAAATCACTAATAATAAGAGAGCTGCAAATTAAAACAACTCTGAGGTTTCATCTCATACCCATCAGATTGGTGAAGGTGATAAAAAAGGAAAATGAGAGTTATGGGGTGGTTGTGGGAAGACGGGCACAACAATGTGCTTCTGATGGAGCTGTGAAAGGGTCTGCCTATTCTGGAAAGCATTTTGGAACTAGACCCCCAGCCAAATTACTAAATTATGGATACCCTTTGATATAGCAATGTCACTACTAACCATATATGTATATATGTCCCTCAAAGAGATCAAAGAAAGAGGAAAGAGCCATATGTTAAAAAATATTTATAGAAGCACTTTTTTGCTGCAAAGAAATAAAAACAAAGGGGGTACCCACAAATTGGGGAACAGTTGAACAAATTATGATATATGAATGCAATGGAATATTTTTGTGCTCTAAGAAATCAGGAAAGATCCAAAGAAATTCAGGAAGATTTATATGAACTGATGCTAAGGGAAGTTTGCAGAATCAGGAGAACAGTTTAAATAATAACTATAACAATGCAAAAACTAACAACTTTGAAATCTGTTAAGAACTCTGAACAATGGAATGACCAATCCTGACTCCAGAGAACTGAGGATGTTACCCACCTCCAGAGAGAAAAGTGATAGACTAGAGGGGCAGAGTAACACATGCTTTCTGGGCATGGTCACATACATAGATCTGTTTTGAATGACTATGCTAACTTATTATAAGGCAGAGTTATAAAAATGGGGGGAGGGGAATAAGTGATAGAGAGAAGGGCTAGTGTGATAGCAACACAAAAGAAAAGGAAGAAAAGAGAGCAAAGGAGGTTAGTGGGAAACAAAACAATTGAGACAGTTTGGGGGTATTCATGTGGCAAATTTGGTATATCTTTAAAAAAACAAGCTGTGCATAGTTAGATTTGTCATTTCATATACTGAACATTTTCTGTGCTTTCTTTATGAAAATATTCATGTTTGCTAGTGCTTCTCAAATTCAGAATAATAAAATCGTTAATAATTTTAATAAAAATAAAATATTTCTGCTGCTTCTTTCCTCCTCCGCCTTTCCCTTTGATTCTCTTCTGAGCTTTGGTGCAAAGAGTTCTTCTCGGCAACACATTTTTCCTCTCTCTGTGTCTGTCTCCTATTTTACTTCCCTTTACGCCATTGACTTGCTGCAAATGAAAGCTTCCCTGGAACGCTCTAGCCTGGTTGATCGAGATTATTTCATTTCTTTTCCTGCTTATTTCCATCAATTTATTAAGTCAAGTTTCTCTTCTTTCTTTTTGTCTTTTTGTATAGCCCTATTACATCTTCCCCTATCAGAATGTAAACACCTTGAGAGTAAGGTCTTTCTCTTGACTTATTTATATCTGTATCCCCAGCCCTTGGCATAGGGCTTGGGACCTATTCTAACCCACCTTTCATATGGCTATATCTTCTTCTAGCTGAACTCTGCTTAGTTGGGTATGTACTCAGCTATGCTACTTTGGTGCCACTGTGGTGTTTAGACATGCATATTAATATCAACGAAATGCTCTGTTTTCTTAAGTAAGTCCCTGTCATTTTTATTAAGCAAAAAAAAAGTAATCCTCCTCATTAACTTCATTCTAACTCAGCCTTTTGATTAAGCCAGGAGGTCCAAGAGATTACTTTACGTATACTGGTAGCTTTGGTAGCTCTTCTCCTATTAAAAAAAATTGAGGTGATCTACAGAAAGTGACTCACCATTCCCTTAGGAAAGGGTGATCACTTTGGATGGGCTATATTAAAACAAGAGGAGAAAGGCTAAAGTGAACAAATGTGGGAACTGATCAGTGCAGGTAAAAGTAGGGCACAGCAAAAGAATTCACGTAGGGGAAAGTGCCCAAGCCTGGGGGTCAAGAGACTGTCTTTGCTCCATTGGCTCTGTGTGAACTTAAGGAAGTCTCCTCTCTAGTCTGGGCTTAAGTTTCCTTGAACCAGCTGGAGCAAGATGACCTCTAACAGCTCTTCAGGCTGTAGATTTCTATGTTCTATAGTCTACCATTCTATGTTCTAAGTGCCTTCTAGCTCTGACACTCTATATTCTATAGTCTAACATTCTCCATTCTAAACCTCTTTCTAGCTCTGACATTCTGTGATTCTATAACCCAATATTCTTTATTCTAAGGTCCCCTCCAGCTTTGATATTCTATTTTCTATAGCCTAACATTCTATGCTCTAAGTCCCAGGTCTGACATACTATATTCTATGGTGTAACATTCTATGTTCCAAGGTTCCTTCCAGGTCTGACATTCTATATTCTAGCCTAAAATTCTACATTCTAAGTCCCTTCTAGCTCTGATAGTCCATATTCTATAGTCTAATAGTCTACATTCCAAAGCTCTTTCTAGCTCTGACATTCTAGAGTCTACAGCCTAACATTCTTCATTCTAAGGTCCCTTCCAGCTTTGATAGTCTATATTCAATAGCTTAAACGTTCTATGTTTCAAGGTCCCCTCCAGTTCTGACATTCTATATGATATAGTCTAATGTTCTGTGTTCTAAGTAGTCCCTTCCAGCTCTGACATTATATATTCTATAGTTTAACATTCTACATTCCTAAGCTCTTTCGAGCTCTGGCATTCTATGATTCTATGTGCCATATTGAAAAAAAATCTCTGTAGAGCTCCTGGGAGAAAAGCCAGTACATTACAAATACATTGGCAGCTGTATTTGCTTATGCACAAAAATGCTACTTTTTGCTGGAGCTCTCTTTGAAGCTGGACTCACAATTAAGTTGACATTTAAGGAAGCATACACCAATTTTCACAGTCTCTACAGACCAGGAAGCCAAGGCTAATATTTTGTTCTTGCTAATCAAGAGGGGGGAGAAAACCAAACAAACCGTGAAACAAGAAAACAAAACAAAATGCATCTGGACTGCATCACCTGACTAGTTAGCTTCCCCCTGCCCACACATTCAAATGGACAACATTTTCAAAACCTAAAATTAGGTGCCCAGTATCACCCATATGGGGGTGGAGGGTGGGGAGTACTGCTGCGGAGGGCATTGAAGGATAAAACAATAAAAGCATTTTCATTTTATTTTTCACTCTAGAAGTAATATTTATCACTTAAGATGTCCCAAGTGATAGCAAACCACAGAAATGCCCTTCATTGTCAGGATAAGGTAAGATCCCTCCATCATCTGCAGTCTATCAGGTGACAAAGCAAACTCCTTCAGGTACCAACACAAGCATGAAGGAACCTGCCAAGGACAGAACATGGTGTTTCTCCTCCACCTAGGACAATGAACAGTTCCTAGGGAATCTATTCTCTTCTGTGCCCACAATAGGCAGTGAATCAATTTCTCTCAGTAAACAAAGCAGGCATGGCATGAATTATCTCTGTATATCTATGGCATACAAAATGAATTTGATTCTGTCAGCAAATACATGTTGAACAGAATACTGCAAAGCCACATGCTTAGTGCCAGGGTGGGGGGGTGGTGAGCTAGGGGGCACGAGGCAGGGTCGCTGCACCAATGGAGTTACAGCCTAGTCAAGGAGAAATAAGCACGCACACAAATAACTCTAATCCAAGACAGTATATTGACAAGCATCCCATGAGTGGTATAGAGGATAAGCACTATAATGAGTCAGCAACAGGGTGAGGAAGGATTCATGGAAATGAGATCGATCCAGGCCTTGAAAGACAGGTAAAGGTCTGGGGTCATAAGAATACCAAAGGGAGTATGAAAAAAAATACCTGGGGTGTTGGTGGGAGAGAAAAGAAACAACAATTATAGTTTACATTTCTATGGCATTTCAAAGTGCTTTCCCCACAACTATTCTGAAATAAGTAGTGTCACAACTATTATCCCCACTTTACAGCTGAAAAAACAGAGGCACAGAGGTGAAATGACTTCCCCAGGGCCATTTGAGTTAATCAAAGCTGGAACCAAAACCTATGTCTAGGAAGTACATGTAAAAGAAGTAGTGAAAGAAAAGGCTGCAACCACAGGCTGGGGTCAGACGGCAGAGGGCATCCCTTCCATGTACAAGTCCTGGTTGGGTACTAGTATGGATGAGACTTGAGATAATAAGCTTTTGTAATCAGCTTGGCAAATATCTATAAAGAGCATTCTGTTCTCAGGGCCTGAACTGCTTCCCAGAAATTTAACCTGGTACCTTAGGAAGCTCCCTGGGAAACATTTAATACTGTACATTTCTACCAATTGAGAAGAGGAAGATAGCAATATTTGAAGGACTGTCATCTGGTAAAAGGATTAGACTTATTCACGTGCAGCTCCAGAGAAAAGACATAGAGAAGAAAGTTTTAGCTCACTAGAAAGAAGTTCCTAAAATTAAAGCTCTCTACCAACAATAGAAGAGCTATGTGACAGTGGAATGGCCAACTTCAAGAAGTAGTGAGTTCCCTGTCACTGGAAATGTTCGAGCAGACACCTGATGATGAACACCTGTCACAGATTCTATAGAGCAGATGCTTGCAAGAGACTAGATGCTCTGAAGGTCATTTCCAGCTCCCAGAGTCAATGATGTGAAGGTTCTACGATTCTAAGATATTGTTACAAATGCCCCTCCACAGCAGCAGCAGTAGTCAATGGGCATGTATTCCTGAGACATGGCTAACATTTCTGCAAACACAGATAATTTGTGAGAAGTCAGTAGGAGGTGGAGGTGGAGGATCCTTCAGAGCTACAGAGAAAGAGGATGTGATGAGACAGCTCCAGATGAGATGGTACAGCACAGGTAAGAGACCCCGTCTCAAGAAGCCAATGAAGCATTCAAGAGGCTGTCTATGGCACTTTGTGGGATTGCTGCCTCAACCACTTGGCACCTACTCAGCTTTTGTTAAAGGTTTAAAATGCAGATAAAGTGAAGCTATTCTCTATACTAAAGCAGCTCTGAGCACACTCTCCTGAGCCCAGGTGGGGGCTTTGGAGAATTTCCTTCCGTTGGGTTAGTCTAGCCTATGCTGGATTTAGGGAAAACCCTTGTTGCAAATCAAATCCAGTTCCCTTTCCAACATACCATGCTGCCTCCAATGCTATTCAATTCAATAAACATTTGCTAGGTGCCTACCAATGTTAGGAGCCAGATAAGAGCTACCTGTAGATACATTAATGTTGCAAGAAAAATAATACATTCCAATGGTAATAAGACTGGACTAGAAGTCAAGCAGCTGAGCTCATATCCTTTTGAAGTCAGAAGCCCTGCGTCCACTTCTGGCTCTGAAACCTGAGTCCAAATTCCAACTGTGATCAGTACTATGTGTGTGATCTTAGACAAGTCCCTTCCCCTGCCAGGTCCTCAGTTTTGTCGTCTATAAAATAAGGACTAGATGGACATCTAAGATCCTTTCCATCTCTAATATCCTGGGATCCTATGATGCCTCCCCACCTGGAGCTGAATTTCCTTGACACTCCAAGCAGAAGGTCAAAAACCCTGATTTAGAGGCATAAACCCTGCGTTCAAATCCTGACTTTGTCACTAATACTACCTATGTGACCTTAAGAAAGTCATTTAACCTCTGTGGGACTTCATTTCTTCATCTATAAAATGAGGGGGTTCTACTCAATGGCCCCCAAGATCCTTGTTAGTTCTCAATCGACGATCCTGTGATCTAGGGCCCTAAAAGGATAAGCTTGCCCTATACGGAAAAGGATCAGGAGATACGACATTGGGATTCAAGTTCCTCCCAATTTCTCAGGAGGGGAGAAAAAGAATGGATGCTCAACCATCTTTGCTGAAATGTTTCTTGCCCCAGAGCCAAGACAAAAATAACAAATAACTCTTGAGAACAAGTGGGTGCAGTCTGTCTCAGGCAGACAAAATAGACAGCATAATCTTGGCTTTCCTGGTAATGATTAGAGGCTAACTCCACCCCCACCCCCACTTCTTCCTTAAGTAAAGGCCTGACAGCAGCCCCAAGTGGAAATCAGAGGAAGGAGAACCAAAGGGGTTCATTTGCCTCCATTGTGGTCCTCCATTTCACCATTCATGTCAGTCAAGCAGGAAGTCCTGACTAAGTGCCTCTTATGTATACATCCTTGTGCTTGGCAGGGGGACACACAAAACATAAAAAAACTATGAAATAAGGGCTCTGATACTCACTGATTTGTTTTGCAATTGTGCCCCATGGTTTCAAAGGAGGGTTCTGTTGGTGTAATGGCAGAATGGGGAGGTGGCACTGAGATGTGACAGTCATGCTTTTAAACCAATTGATAAGTTATTTCAAAATATCAAAAATGAGGGTTCTTTATACTATACTGATAAGGATATTGTTAATGCCTTAAGATGAACTTTTAGGCAAAAGTACAACCCAAGGACAGTCAGCCAACATCCCCCACATCATTCCTATTAGGACCCAAAAGGGATTTTCCCCCTCGGCCTCACATAGAACTCCACCCTGCACTTGTCTAGTGCATTTTGTCATGTAATATTTTGCATTGTATTGTACTTATTTGTGTCTGTGCCTTACTCCCCTACTGGACTCTAAGCTGCATGAGGACAGGGACTATGTTTAATCTGTACTTTGTATATCCTGGTACCTAGTAGAATCCTCTGCCACACAGTATATACTTTTAAAAAAAATGTATTAGTATTTTATTTTTTCCAATTACATGTAAAGACAATTTACAACGTTCATTTTTGGAAAGATTTTGAGTTCCAAATTCTTCTTCCTCCCTTCTTCCCTTCCCTCTCTCCCCAAGACAGAGAGCAATCTGATATACGTTATACATGTGCCATCACATTAAACCTATTTCCACATTAGTCATGTTGTGAAAGAAGAAACAGAACAAAAGGGGAAAAAAACACACACACACACACAAAGTAAAAACAGTATGCTTTAATCTGCATTTACACTCCATCAAATCTTTCTCTGGATATGGATAGCATTTTCCATCATGAGTCTTTTCGCCTTGTCTTGGATCACTGTATTGCTGAGAAGAGCTAAGTCAATCATAGTTGATCATCGCACAATGTTACCATCATCACACAGTATATACTTAATAAATGTCTGTTGAATGAAAATGAATTCCCCTCTACTCACAGAGGTCCTACACACTTTGGATTCTTCTGGGCAGCTCCCAAATTAAAGTCTCAGATTTGAAATTTTAAGCTAGGTGAAATATCCAGGCTCGATTCAACTGAACAAGCATTTATTAGATACCTATTATTTGCCCAGACACTGGACTAGGCACTGAGGAAACAAAAACAATTTTTTAAAAAATCTTCTTTCAGAGATTTTACATTCTGCTAGGGGAAACAACATGCATATAGATAAATAAGGCAAAAATATATATAAAGTGAAGACAAAAGAATTTCAGCAATTGGAACAGAGTGATAACAACCGAAAACTCAAGAAGGGAATGGCACCTGAGCTGGGCCTTGGAGGGAGCGAGGGATTCCAAGAGGTACAGGTGAGGAAGGATAGGGTTCCAGGCATGAGTGACAGCTTGTTCAAAAGCAATCTCCTTACAGGGAGGTGAAATCATGGAAGATGGAGTGCTGTGTATGGGGAATAATAACGAGGCTAAATTATAGGGCATACGAGGAGGAGTCACGTGAAATTAGGTTAGAAAACAGATTGGAGCCAGCCTGTAAAGGGCTTCAAAGGCCAAGCATGTGGGAAGAAGGGAAGGTGACAATAGCAGATGTCTCCACATTCCTGAAACACTTGAGCAGCACCTATAGGAGTGGCCTAGAATATAGGGCCCAATGAACAAAGGCCATCAAATGAAGGCAGTAGCTTATTTACCTCTAGTAAGTGTGCTATTTTATTCTTTTCTAAGGTCATTCAATTCTCCCTCTCCCCCTCCTCTCCCTCTCCTTCTTCCTCTCTCCCCTTCCCACCGCCCCCCCCTGTCTCCTGAAAGGGATTTCTGGAATAATTTGGGGAGATGATATACGTAGGACCCTCCCCAAACTCAAAATCTACAAGGGTGCCTTTCTCTAGCACTTCTAGCTTACCCTCAGTTACAAATGCCTTTCTCCACAATGGCAATTCTCTTCCCAAGATCCCCATTTTAGGATACAAACCTTAAACTGGGAACACAGATTCTGCTCAACAAAGACTTTTTAAAAAGATATTCCTCGTACATGGTGCTCAATAAAGATTTTCATTGGTTTACGCATTCATTTTCCTTTGAACTTCCTACATTCTTTTCTCTCATCTAGCCACTGTATTATAGTTATGACAGTGACAAATGGAAAAGTCCAGCTGACCCATTTAAGTACCTTTTGTACTCAGCCATGGAAGTCTGGAAAAGAAACCAGTCTAGCCATTTACCATACCATTACGTTACAATACGCACTCCTTGAGTATCAATCAGGAAAGAAAAGGAACGGGGCTGAGGTGAGGGAGGGTAAAAATCTTCATTCCAAGACGCTCCAAGGATTAAAAAAAAAAAGAGGCAGGATCATGCCCCAGCTCCTGCCTTTGCAACTCAGATGATGAGTTGCTGAGACTCTGGTTGCTGGGTGTGTGTGTGTGTGTGTGTGTGTGTGTGTGTGTGTGTGTGTGTGTGTGTGTGTGTTGGGGGCGGGGGAGGTATTTGCCAGGGAGGGAGGAGAGAGAAGCCAACAACTTGATCCTATGAGCCTGGCCTGGAGAAGGGAACTTCATCCTCTCAGGATAAGAGCATGAGGGATAGAGACAAGTGGCTCTGAAGGGGGTGCTCGATAAACATTATCTCTGGGGTTCTTTCAATCCATTCTGATAGCATCATTGAAATGGCTTTTGCTGCATAGGACAGTACCCAGCTTGCTGCTGCATTATTAGGATGAAAATTCAAATTCTATTAGAGAGTTTTATTGCAATTATGAATCTTTAATAGTTTTCCATGTCAGGTATAAAATTTTAATGGCTTTTTTGGGGGATACCAGATAGCAATGAAGTTTTAATGAGACAACATAAGTTTTCTCCCACAGTTCTGAAAGCTGCTAAAGTGGTCCCTATGAAGGAGACTTGAAGGAAACTATTGGAAAGAGCGTTGGGGCAAACCAGTGACCTACAGAGCCAAGGGCAGGGCCTTGATGAACTAATCACAAAAATTCTGTGATAGGTACACCAGGGGAAAAAATATCAACAGATGATATAAGTGGAGACAGAATATATGACACAAGCTGAGGTAATAGCTTGCACTCTGTTATTTACAAGATATCGTGGATTCCAAAGAAAACCCTTCTGCCAAAACATTTCTCCAACTGCCAACCACTGACAAAAGAAACTTCTAAAATACACCACAGTTGTCCTGTGTGGGGGACTCTAAGAGAGTGTAGAGCACTTTCCATCATTTGGTAAGTATTCGAGGTCATAAAGTATGAGGATACACAGGATGCCAGAGACAGGCAGGGTACAACAAAAAGAGATCCCTGATTGTTAATCTGTTCATTCAACAGGCAGCCAATAATCCAGATTGGCCAAACAGCAAAGTTCTTTCTAAGCAATAAAATAGGCATGATGGCAGAAGGGGGTGGGGATGACCCTGAGCTCCTGGGGTACCATGAGAGTTGTCTCATGTCTCACCTCTCAGGTGTCCAGGGGGTGATTTTCCCCATTGTGGATTATGAAGAGCTTCTTTTGTTTATCACTCACTCCACCTCCATACTTTTGGTCCTCTGGCTCAAATGCAAAACGTCCACTTGCCAAAATGACTATTTTATGAAGAACTCACACAGGACAAAGGTTCACATGGTGGTCAGAAGAAGCAATACAAGGACACTCTCAAGGTCTCTCTCAAGAACTTTGGAATTGATTTTGTGACATGGGAGACACTGGCACAGGACTTCAACATGGCATTCCTGAGTCAGAGGAGGTGCTGTGCTCTATGAGCAAAGCAGAATTGAAACCGCTCAAAGGAAATGCAGGATGCGCAAATTTAGAATATCTATCCCAAATGTTCACATGGACTATTTGTGCCCGACCTGTGGTAGAGCATTCCGAGCTCCTCTTGGTCTGATCAGCCACAGTCAGACACATTGAAACTTGACTCTAGCATAGTGATGTCTTTTTGGTCCTCTTCGAGAACGAAGGACAACAACCAACCAACCAACCTCTGGCTCTCACCTCTACCACCCCTACAGAGTAACCAAGAAGAGACAAAGGGCAAATCAGCCCATTTTTTCTGCTAGTTACCAAACCTGATTAATCTTTCGATGGGGAATGAGAACTGAACCTACTGAATAAAAATAAAATACCTACCCGTGATTACCTTTGAATTTTATCTAACTCTTTTCTTCTTGTTCTCAGCACAACAGACAATGGGAGAATTGGCCAGTACTTACATAGTTATTTGCATGCCATCTCCACCATTGGAATGTGAGCTCCGTGAGGGTAAGGAACTGTTTCTTTATATAGTAAGCATTTAATAAAAGTTTATTGACTTGACTGACCAATTGACCTCGCATTTCATTTCAGAAGTGCTGAAGTTTATAAAGCACGAAGAAATTAACTGACCTCTCCCTGGGAATGGCTAATAAATGTTAGAGGCAGGATTTGAACTTAGTTCTTCCTAACTTCAGACTCAGAATTCTATCTAGTAAGGCCTAATGGCAGCAAAGTGACAGCACTGGAACTGGAGTCAAGACGACCTAAGTTTAAATCTGTCCTCAGACAATTATTAACTGTGTGACCCTGGATAAGTCACTTAAACCTCCTGCCTGCCTAAGTTTCCTCTTCTGTAAAATAGAGATAATAATAACACCTACCTCCCAGGGCTGTGAGAATCAATGAGATAATATTTGTAATTTGCAAACCTTAAAGCACTAAATAAATGCTGAGTACTAGGGTCAGACTTTCTGATTATAGTGTGTAATAACAAGCCAGTTTCAGTTTACAAAGAACTTTTGCATATTCTCTTATTGTAACATAGCACATTATAGCTAATATGAAAATATGTTTTGCCTGACTTCACATGTATAATGAGCATCATATTGCTTGCCTTCTCATTGGGTGGGAGAGAGAGAGAATTTGGAACGCAAAATTTTTAAAAATGTTAAAAAAACAGAAAAAAGAAGAAATAATACTATAGATACATGCTGGAGGCCAATGGACCCTTGGTTTTCTCATCTGTAAAAATGAGGAGTTTGAACCAGATGATCTCTGTGTCTCAGAAACATAGAATGACTTGGCCAAAGTCACTTAGCAACTTAGAGACAAAGGCATAAGTAGAACCCAGGCCTTCAGAGTCTTTCCAGTATGCCCCTCAGGCCAGAAGCATGTAAAAAAAGAAATCTCTTAAATCTAGGATTATAAACAAAAACATGGTGGTTCCTTGCAAGTGTTTATTGGGACCTTTGCCACAGACAATCACAGAGAGCTAAATTTCCATAGCCTTTGGAATATGACAGACTCGGTTTAATGTGCTTCCCAAGCTACTTAACTTAACTACCAGAAAAGGAACAATTTATTTGAAAGCTCTATTGCTTGAATTAAGCATCTGGTTAATAATTTTCTCAAGGGGCTGCAGTCACCATTTTTTTGTTGTTTTCTTTGGGGATTCTCCCCCTCAAACTACTTTACATTTAACTACTTTGTATATAGTGGCATTTATTCTCTTTTCTTTATTCTGTATGCATGTTCTTGTTGCCTTCCCTGTTAGAATGTAAACTCCTTATGAGTCGGGATTGTTTCATTCTTTCTACTTGTATCCTCAACATCTAAACAGCCTGGCTCATAGTAGGTGCTTAATAAAGGCTTATGGATTGATTATTCACATAATTTACTTAAGAAAGGTTACGAATTTCAGGCATCATGTCACCATGCTACCAACAGCAAAGAGCTATCCTTGGATCCCAGGATTTTTTATTTAGTCTTTTTTTAAAAACAATTTTTATTTTCAAACCACCATCCCATACTGTAAGTATTATATGTGTGTATTCATATATATGCATATAAAAATGTGTATATATGTATGCATATGAAATGTGTATATATGTGTGTTTATATGTATGCATATAAAATATATACAACACATTGTATATATACATGCATGAGTGTATATATGTTATATGTGTAGCTATCTACACATGTGTGTATATAGATTAATTGTGCATCTATATGTGTACATATACACATGTGTGTATGCATATCTGTATATACACATATGTAGATTTGTTTGTTCTCTTTTCAAAGCAATAAAATAGGTACAAAAAGAAAAAAATCTCAATTTTCAATTTCATAGATTCCATGATCCAAAGCCTCTTTTTTTCCTTTGTGCCTCTCACAAGGGGAAAGGTTTTCAGTAAAAGGTCTCTGAGTTAATTTAAGGGGCTGTTGGAAAAACAGAGCTGAGCTTAGAAGGGGCCCCGCTCCTTTTCTGAAATGTACTTAGATAATAATAATCTCGCTAGTTATTTTTAAAACTACAACAAAGCTTAACTGGGTCAACCAACCACTCTTAAGTCTAAACTGATCTGTATACCAACCTAAATTCTCTAGGCACTATACCCTTTTTCCATCTGATTTTTTTTCTCTGTGTAAAGAAATCAATCTTTCCCAAGTCTCTCATATGATTTTTTTCAAAATGGTTACTAAATGAGCCAACTGTTTTGAGGTCTGGGTAGGTGTATGGAGCAAGCAGATTCTGACTCTGGCCCTGTGCCATCTCAGGTAAGTTGCTTCCCCTCTCTGGGCCAATGTTTCTCCTCTATAAAATGTGTGTGTATGTGTATGTGTGTGTGGGAGGTGCCTTGGACATCTACCTTACAAATATAACATGTTACAGTTTAGGTTCCAATGTTCCAAGTTCTAAGTCCCTTCCTACTATGCTATTCTATGTCCCACATGTCCCACGAGTCCCTGAATAATATCAGGGGACAATTTCCTTCTTCCCATCATCTCTACTTCTTTTTCCTTTCTACTCTTTTATCAGTTTTCTTTTTTTCCCTTCTATGTGCTGAACATTTTATAATAAAGGTGTTGGCATGTCACCAGCTCCTGAGTTAGGTCTGAACCACAATCAAATAACTAGAAGAAAGTGGCCCCGGTCAGATGACCAGCCCTCCAAATAACCACACTGCTCTTACCACTGGGGACCTTTCAGATGAGAACAGAGGTGTTATTTTACCCCCCATCTGAGCTTCTCAATGCATGGGATGGAGCGCGTGGGCCTTTCCCCATGAAAGCCCTTTTATTTTCCTTTCTACAAGGTAAGCCTGTGGTTGCCTTTTCAACTTTATAATCACTGCCTGACTCATGAGTTTTTAGTTTCTCTCCTTTATTTTTGCAGCCATGTAGCTAGAAGTAATTATAGCACTAGATGGTGCTCCTTTAATCATGCATGAGGGACTGGGCACTTTGAACTTTTACAATTTATAACCAATTCAGAGGCAATTTCAAAAAAACAAGCTAGAAATTACAGCAAAACAGAGAGGAAACTATGCTCCCTATCCCTGCTAGAGATGCAAGGATACTTGTCTTGCACATGCCAAATTTATATTCTGAGGTCTTCAATAACATCAGACATGAGCAATGCCTTTTATTAGCTAGCAGGAATCTAGATTTGTCATGAACATATTTTCATGCACTTAACCACCTGTTCACAATTCACAGTTATGGCACCTATTATACCATCTGAAACCCAGTGGGCACTCAATAAGCCCTAGTTAATTGATAAAATGTTGTGATATTATAATCTTTTTCCATAGTTACAACCCTCTACAGCTGCAGAAGCCATTTCTGCATTGGGAAGGAGGCTGAACTAAAATTTATAGGTTTATAAAGAAAGGGAGCTAGGAGGGACCTTAGTCACCCAACTGTTTAAGAATTTCATAAGCAGATATTTTTTAAGCCAGAAGGGATCTAGAATATTGGAAGTGGACAGGATCTTAAGAGATTATCTAGTACATGTCTCTCATTTTACGGGTAAGGAAACTGAGGTCCAAAAAAGGGAAGTGACTTTCCAAGGCCACCCTAAAAGCCCTCCTTCCAATCCTCAAAATCCTCCAAGAACTATACAAATAGAAGAGAGGAATGGAGTGATTTTTAAAAATTTTTTCATTTCTTTTGCTAGAAGGAAGGAAGTGGTTCTGCCCCCTGGAGAGCCTGGAGCTCACTAGGGCAGAGATCTGGGACAAGGGACCTCTTAGCAGCCTTCTCTGGTGCCACAGACTCTTTGGCCACACATGTTTCCTCATACAACTGAAAAGCTAATCTTGATGGGTTTCAGTGCAACACTAGTTGAACTAAATGTAATACTAATTTTCCATAAGCTACAGGTGTTTGTCCCTTCACTTTCCTGTCATCTCTAGGTACCAGAGAGAAGTGGAAATTCAAGGGGAAGCCAGCAATGTCCTGTACAGATCTTCTAGTGTAAAAGACAGATTGGAGAGTCACAGATAGGTCATCATGCTCTGGTGGGAATTTTGAAAAGAAATGTTGCAAGATTTTTTGCCTCTCTCTTTCTTTTTCTCTCAGGGAACCCTGGGCCTCTTCAGGGCATTACAGAACAATGTCAAAAACCTCAGAAAGGCCCTTGTGACCATGACACCCAAGGTTTCACCTGGCAAGAAGACAGGAGGCATCTCCAATTTCTACAGCAGAGTAGAGACTGCCATCCATTTCATAGAGAACCTATTTCCTTTTCCTTCTTTGTGACTTTCATTGACAGACTTCTTCGAACAGCCTCTAGACATGTTTGTTCTCTTGACAAAAGTAAAGGTCAAAATATGGATCAACTTCTGGAGAGTTCGGATTTCAGACCACTCTAAAAGTGGCAGATTATCAATCACTCAGGAATTTAATGTGACATCTTAAATTTTCTATTCCCTTCAGGAAATGTGCTCTAATCTATAATGTTATTTTATAGTCTTTTGAGTCACCTGAAGAAGAAAAGAATCTTAAAATGGGGGTGAGAGCTGAACCATTCTGGTAAATATGTGAATTGTTGATCTTCTCAAGCTATCCATTATGGATTTAAAAATACAAGGTAGAACTTGGGCTGATGTTTAAGGCGCTAGGAGGCAAGAAACCAAAGGGAACCTGTTTCCATTTTCAGAAAGGTCTTGGTAGTCCACTTCCATTCAAGTACATCTGAGGACTACAGGGAAGGAGGGAGGGAAGAAAGGAAGGAAGGAAGGAAGGAAGGAAGGAAGGAAGGAAGGAAGGAAGGAAGGAAGGAAGGAAGGAAGGAAGGGAGGAAAGAAGGATTTAATAAGTGCCTACTGTGTGGTAGGCATTTCTGTGCTAAGAACTTTACAAATATTTCGTTTGCATTAAGAGTTGAGGGAGCCTATGTGTGTTTTCTACTAAGAGCAAACACTGGTGTTATCTTACTCTCATGGGAATCTTTCCAATCTAAAGCCTACTTCCTCTTCAGCTATTCCCAATTCCTTCAAGGATTCTCTCCTTACGAGGCTAAAAGTCAGATCCTCTGGGTCCTAGCTAGTCACAATCTTCCCTCGAGTTTCCCATAAATTTCCTCACTATGTACAAAGGATTTAGGGAATATCTGCCCTGCCTACCTCACATAGATATTGTGAGGGCCATGTGAGAAAACAGATATGAAAGACAGAAGTGAAAAATTACTATATAAAAGCAAGGTCACAGAGAAATTGGTACATGGAAGTAAATATAGTGAAACACACAAAAACATTCACATATACATATAAGTGTGTGTACACATACTGTTATGTGTGTGTATATATTATATATATATACTATATACATGTATGGTGTGCAAAGATATTTACACATAGAAAAGAAGAAGGAGTAGGAGAGGGGGAGAAAGAAGAATTAAGGGATAAAACAAGAGACTGAAACCCTCAGTTACCCACTCACACTCATCACTGGTAGACAACAATTCTACTCTGCCTTCTGGAAGAGAAGGGTTCTTTCATCAAATCCTACCAGGTTTTTTCTTGAGCAGCTCCTCAATAAAACTCATGCGTTCCCTCTTGGAGTCATATATTTAGAGCTAAAAGGGACCTTAGCTCTAAAATCGGACCATCCCTAGTCCAATCCTCTTGTCTTGCAAATGAGGAAACTGAGGCCCAGAGAAGTAAAATGGCATGCTGAAGATTACATAAAATTTTAAGCAACAGACCTGGACTTTAAGCAACAGATGTGCAGTTCAGGATCTGCCGAGTCTAAATTTATGATTCTTTCTACTATACGAAGATATAATGCTCAGGGAAGAGCATTTACAACCTGAGTGTCTCTTTAGGCCTCAGATTTCTCTTCTATCAAAAGGGGGTTGGACCTTCCAATGCCCCTTTTGCCTCTGAACCTATAATCCTATGACCCATGTCTCCATCACGCTCAGTTCGGTGGGTAAAGCCAAGAAAGTGCCTCATTTCAGAGAAGGCCCAAGACTGCCATTCTAAGGAGAAATTCCCTAAATGAGAGATGGAGCTGAAGAGACTCCTGTTTTCCAGTGATAGACAAGATAGACCAAGATGTAACATACATACCATGCCTTGCACACCAATGGTAGGGGGAGAGGCATCATTCTTTCACAGGTCTATCAATAAATGCTCATTTTACCATCAAAGCTCAGTATTGATCATAACACCTAGGATTAACCAATCCATCCACCTGTATCTTTTGGAAATCAGCAAGGATTACTTATACTAACCCAGGGTCTCTACCTCCTCCCAACCCTCCTTCTTCACATGTTTTCAATTCATAGCATGTTATGTACACAAATCAGTGAGTTCCAAGGAGTGTGCGGAGCATTATGTTAAATAGATAGCAGGCATCTGGTGTACACCGAAGCAGTGCTTGAGAAAACAGCAGAGCCTCGGCAACATTAAAAATCAATAAGCCTGGAGTTTGATGGGAGTGTCACACTGCGGCATCAGCACTGTCATGAAGGCCTCTTCAACTGCTGCTCAGTGAAGGGGGAAAACGGGGAAATAACAAGATATTTTAGGGCCTCGTTTCCTCATATTTCATTCAGATGACATGATGGGGGGAGGAGGAGTAGGATGGGAGAAAGAGTGTGTGTGTATGTGTGTGTGTGTGTGTGTGTGTGCTCACACGTGCATGGAGGCATACCTACAAATGGGGAGGAGAATGAATGAATATCAATTTCTAGTTTTGCTCTATCTAGACTCACAGGATCACCGAATGCTGGAAGGATCTTCAGAGATCATCTAGTCTAAACCCTTCTTCTTCCAGATCAAGCAACCAACCAATGATTACTTAGGACCTGCTATGTGACAGGCACCATGCTAGGTCCTAAGGATACAAACACAAAAACTGAACAGATCTTGTCATCAAGGGGCTTATATTCTACCAGGTGAAACAACATATATACTTATAAGTAAATATAAAATATGTATGTAGTAAACAGATGAGATCTGAGGGCAGGGGCAGGCCTATAGAAACTTTGGCCCATATAAATCAAGTTGCCAAAATTCATGAACCTGGTTAGTGAAGAAGCCCACCCTCCCACCCACCTTCCAGTCCAGTACTCCACCAGCTCACTTTCTTTCCTTTAAACCGGTATCAATATTTTGAAATGGCAGCAAGTTCAGAGAAATGTTATAAAACAAATGTCTATCTGAACCTAGAAGCTATTTTCTGAGGATGATAGCAATAACACTTATTGTCACAGGGGTTTCAGAAAACCCTTTTCTCAAAACAACCCTCTGAAGCATACAACACAAGTATTACTATCATCCCCATTTTAAAAACAACAGAAAACAAGGCTCAGGAAAGTGAATCACTCAAGGTTCCACAACTAATAAATGTCAGAGTTGAAATTCAAATCCAGGACTCCGGAGTGCAACCTTCTTTCCACTGAGCTAAGCTGCCTCACCTGTAAAGGAAATGGAGCATCAGGTGGGGCACCAAATCACTGACAGCAGAAATGAATAATTACCAGCCTTGGCCAGGTAGGTACAGGTTTCTGAATTCTTTTTTCCCTCTCCACCTACTTAAACCTCTGGTGTTTCTGAGAAAACATGGGCAGACTGGCAAGAGGCAAGAATAAATTAGGCTGATTTGAGAGATCTGTCTCCTGTCACAGAAAAGCCACTGGTATTATGCTGGAAGGCAGCCTCAGAGACCGCCGTATCTGCTTGTTGGTTTATCTCAGAGGAATGCGGGTGTCTCAGAGTGAGTAGATTTAAATGGCTAGGCTGACACCCTGGTCAGGGATATAAATTGTCACTGTCTTTTAGCAAGATTTGCTGGAAATGAACTAGAAGGGGTGACAGTGCCTCTCTAGTTGGTTTCTCTAATAAAATCAAAACCAAATCTCTCTTTGTCCCAGTCCCAGTTCCTAGTTCTATTCAGGAGAGAGAAGCTTTTAATTTCTCCGGTTGGCACAGGAGTTGAGTTCAAGTCAAAGATCCTCAATGAGGGAATTGTGAAGTTTTTATGTGCCAGGACCCTAGGGGAATCATGTAGATGCGAGTTAATACCAACATTCCCACACAAAACCAAGTGAGAATATTGTGAGCAAGAAAGCTGAAGTGCCCAGCTGGGCCAGTTTGGGTTAACTTAGCCTTGAGGTGGATTGATCGAGGACCCAGCTGTGGGTCCACTGGCAAGAAGGGTATGAAAGCGATTTTTAGGAATTTGTTGGGGAATTCCTGAGATCCCAGGGAACCTCTTTACTATTGCTTTTAACCTTTTTGCCAGTGGCTTTTATCCTCCTAAACTGCTTTTAATTACCTTGAGAATAGTTTTAATTGGGGTTGCTGGAATATAAGTTTGTATTATGTATATATGTGTAGATATACACACAAAATGTGTATATACAGACACACATCTACATACATACCTACAGATAGACACACATTTACATATATATATATACTTATACACACATACCTACATATATCTATACGTACAGATAGACACACATATACATATATACACATACCTACATATATCTATATATCTATCTAGATGTAGATATGATTATTTGTTTGAATCCTGATGTTCTGCGTGATCTCTGACACACGATGTAGAAACTAGACAGGATAGAAATACCTTAGTTTTCAAAGCCCTTTACATATGCTAATCTCAACTGATCCTCTCACCGACTCTGTGAGGTAGGTGTTGGTATCCTCTCCATTTTATAGATGAGGAAACTGAGGCTGAGAAAGGTGAAGCGATTCGCCCTGGGACACACAGTTAAGTAAGTGTCTGAGGCTGGATATGAACTTTGGTCCCCCTGACTCCATGCCCAGCATGCTCTCTGTGCCACCTAACAACTTCAATACTGCATCACGTTTAGTCTGAAGAAGAGGAGACAGAGGGGATGTGTTTGATGTCTTTCTTCAGCTTTTGAAGGGCTATCAGGTGAATGGAGGAGTAGGATTGTTTCAACTGGTCCTAGAGAGCAGCTCACCCTCTGTGGTTGAAACAATGGGTGGAAATTCACAGAGAGGAAGATTTCAATTCTGTGTGAGGAAAAAATTCCTAGCAATTCAAGGTGTTCAGGGGGAACAGGCTGCCTAGAGAGGAAGCTCCCCAACCCTGAAGGTCTTAGGAAGAAACTGGATGAATACTTATCAGGGATGGGTACAGGTTGGATGAGATGAACGCGTGGATAGCATTTAGAGAGAAGAGAAAGGGTTTCAAGGTGATTTATCTTGGGTCCTAGACAGGATGACATTTGAAAAGTGGGAATAAGAAAAAGAGGCTAGATCTAAAAAGGAGATTCACTACCAACAGGCAGCTGGCAATGCTACAAGCAAAGACCTGAGATGCTTATGTTTGGGTCTGAAAAGTATTTCCTGCCAGATAAGAACCCAGGAGCCCCTGGGACAGCATGACTTTCTTTTTCAAGTTTTCCTGAGACATCTTTCATACATGGTTTGTTTCAACTGCTACTGTCAAGAAAAGCTGCTCTTTCCCCCCCCCTTTTAAGTGGAAAGGTATGGCAGTCCTTCTGAAAGCCCCCTTCTGGGGTCTCATTTTGATTCAATCACAGTCCACATCCTCCAATGAGCCAGTCTCTCCTTGCCTTAGTTACTCCGCCCCTCTCTGGTTCCACTGGAGTTTCCTACGGTGATGCAATGGCTCAGAAAAGATTTTTCTCATAGTCTTAAAAGCCTTAATGCTGCTTCCAATGGTGCCTTGATATCCCTAGGAGTAACTGCTGGAGAAAAGCAGCTGGCCTAGAGACCTAAGCAAGAGCCAGTGAAGACTTTGAATAGGTGGGTAGGAAGGGAGGTGGGGTTCTTTTCCTTGATGATGGACCCAAGCCAGGCCCCTCAGAGCTGGGCAGGCTGCAAGCTCAGAGCTCTACAAGGAAGAGTTGGTGTTTTCACCCTGGAGGCTGTCTCATTAGCCAAAAATGAAAACTATTTACAAATAATGTGTGTGACTGGCTTGCCACCTACATGATCAGTCTCCCTCTTTCCTATGTACTTGCAGTGCAATTATCCACACTGAAAAGTGCATTAGTCAAATGGGCTTCTGATATAGCACAGAGGATGGAGATGTTCACACATCTGAAAGAGCTTTCAGGAGGAGGCAGTAACAGTAGTGAAGAATATAAAATACTTTACTGCATTTGATATTGTGGATGGCAAGAGCTCTGTGAAAGGCACTTTATGTGCAAATAAAGCATTTTATTGCCCACGATGTAATCACGAGCCCAAAGTCATCAATGCCTCTATAGAATTTCTTGAAAAGTGGCCAAATAAACATCCTCCCTCTAACGCCTATCCTTCCATGTGATTTGTGAGGAAGAAAGAGATGGAGGGAGAGACAATAGGTTTAAGGCTGGAAGGAACTTTAAATGTCATCTAGTCCAAACCTTTCATTTTGCAGATGAGGAAACTGAGGCCCAAGTGACAGAGGTAATAAGAAGCAGAGTTGGGGTTTGAATATCACCACCTTTGACTCCAGATTCAGAACTCTTTCCATTTCTGTGCTGGGTAAAAGAGAGGGGGAGAAGAAGGACTGGGGAAAAGGGTAGAGGAAGGGGGAAGAGAGGAGACAGGATATTTCCAATTTCCAAGATAGGTTTTTGTTTAAGTACATAGAACGTGTTTGCTACAGGAAGCTGTTTATGTTTTTTTAGTCCATTTAGAAGAAACAGGATAGAACAGGTATGAGCACTATCACAGACACGGGAGACCTTGGAGACCATCTAGGTCCATTAAATTGCTTCGACTCCACAATAAGAGGCATTCAGTTATCTATGATGCTTTAAGGTTTATAAGAGCACTTACAACAGCACTGTGAGGTAGGCAATATAAGTAATATCATCCCCATTTTACAGATATGGAAACCGAGTCTCAGAGCAGGAAAGAAACTTGCTGACAGTTACACTGCTAACCATAAGGCAGGGCCCAGGGGAACTGACTCCATCCCCTGCAGCTAGAGCCTATGACTCTTTCACAAAAGAGGAAACTTGGGACCCACCAAGGTCAACTGCCTTGCCCAAACTGCCACAGTTAAAGGCAAATGAGGCCTTCGTCTCTGGGCTCTGAAGCAAAACATTTTCTCCCACTGTACCCTTCAGCGGGAGGGGGTGGAAATGGAATCATGGATTCGGTTGATGAAAATTTTCCAGGCTACAGATTTGGGGCCTTATCTGCCAGGCTAAGTAATAAACCATCCATCACCAAGGTCTGATCTATATTGTTCTCAAATGAATCCCATAGAGATTAAGCAACTTCTCTAAAAAGCAGTGGCAGAGATAAGCTGCCTTCCTCCTCGGAGTTCATGTCTCAAAACTTGTTGGTTAGCTACAGCGGCAGACATTAGAACATGAAGGACATAGAGGCCCAAACCCCAGGTTTCATCTGACTCCATGTCACTGGGTCAGTAAGTCAGTATTTATTGAGCATCCGCTGGGTACAGAGTCTTGTCCAGCTTCCCCTTTGAGATTACCTTAATCAGAAAAAAAGTGCTTGGTCCCCTTAACACAGTCCTAGTTGATGACAATGACAGAGACTCAGCCCCTGCCTTCTAGGAGCCTGGAAGCCCAAAGCAGTCTATACCATGTAATCATCAGATTGGGCTCTAGCTCATGGATTTTTCTCCAGTCTGTTCTACAAGCACACTAGTAAGCCATGGAAATCAGAAACTGTGAATGGAGTACATGTTGGTCAGTCAGTCTACATGAATTTATTAAGCACTTTCTATGGAGCAAAAGGGCACAGTGGATAGAGTGCTGGCTCTGGAATCAGGAAGACCTGAATTCAAATCCAGCCTCAGATACTTCCTAGTTGTGTGACCTTGGGCAAGTCTCTTAACCCAGTTTGCCTCAGTCCCCTCATCTAGAAAAATGAGCTAGAAAAGGAAATGGCAAGCTACCAGCATCTTCTCCAAGAAAACCCTCAATGGGGTCACTAAGAGTCAGACATGACTGAAAACAACTGAACAACAGCAACAAATGGGGCGAATGTGATGGTAAGCTCTAAAGATACAAAGGAAGGCCAAAAGAGGATCTCTGCACTCAAGGTCTTTACATGTTAATGGAGCAGAAAACATATAATAAACTATGTACATAGAGCCACTGGAGTTTATTGGTGTGATAGAGAAAAGGAGACACATGGTCAGACTTATGCTTTAGAAAGATCACTATGATAGCTGAGGGAAGGGCGGAGTGGATGGAGGAGAGACTTGAGGCAGGGAAACCAATTAGGTCATTCTAACAGTCCAGGCACAGGGTGATGAGGACCTGCACTAGGGTGGCGAGAGTGTCAGAAAAGAGAAAGGGGGGTAGATGAGAGCTGCTGCAAAGGCAGAATCAACAGGACCTGGCGAGAGATTAGATACGGCAGAATGAAGGTGAGGAGTCGTGTTGTGTTAGTGCCTGGCAGCAGCTGCAGACACCTCTAAGTGGGTTCAGATGAACCATCACTTAGGATGCTTTGTTTTTCTCCTAGAGCATCACCAAAGTGCTGGAGAACGAGGGTAAGAAGGGCCCTACCACTGTGACCACCAACCATTGGTTTAAAAAATTGTTAAAATCTTAACCATCTGTTTAAAATGCTACCAAGCCCAAGGTAGAGCCAAATTAGTCAGGACCACAAGACTCAGCCCAGCAATCAATCTGATTACCAGGGTGGGTAGGTGGCGCAGTGGATAGAGCACTGGGCCTGAAGTCAGGAAGACCTCAGTTCAAATTTGGCCTCAGACACTTACTAGGTGTGTGACTCTGGGCAAGTCACTTATCCCTGTTTGCCTCACTTTCTCATCTGTAAAACGAGCTGAAGAAGGAAATGGCGAACCACTCCGGTATCTCTGCCAAGAAAACCCCAAATGGGGTCACAGGGAGTCGGACATAACTGAACAAAATAACAGTCTGATTACTATCATGTCAAGGTAAAGGCTGAAAAGATGGGCTATCTTATCTCCCCACTCAAACCAAAGCTCATGGGATTGTTGGGATAGCTCTTACCTTGAGGCCACTGCTTTCTGCTTCAGACCCTGGATCCACACCAGTAATATAAATTCCCAAGGCATACTCGGCTCCTCCTCTTATCATGAGGCCCAGAGACCTCCCTTCACCGAGTACCAGGTTCACCTGCAGAGGGCAAGGGGGCAGGACAAAGCAAAAGCAGTTTATCCGTTAGAGGGACCTAAATCTGAAGCACACTAGCCCATACCCTTGACTATGACTTTCCTACCATCATAGATTTTAGAGTAAGTAGGAAGGATAAAGTGCATTTTGAAGGGCCTGTAAACTCATTTACAAGAAATTGCACAGATTGTCACACAAACCTCAACAGTATTTTGAGTTCTAGTCTAAGCCAAGTCATTAATTAGCTGTGTGGCCTTGGTCAAATTATTCTCCCTCTCCAGACCTCAGTTTCCTCATCTGTAAAATGGAAGTGGTAGTCTAGACTAACCTCCTTTCCAGTTCTGGCATTCTAAGTTCTGAGTTCAAATACTGGCTCTGACACTTACCAGCTGAATGACTCTAGGCAAGTCATTTCACCTCACTATATTTCATCTGTAGAAAGGGAATAATGATGTTTCTACTTTCTCTATAGTACAAAGGAAGGCATTCTGCATTTGGAGTCAGAGCCCTCAGGTTCGCATCACTATTTCTTACATGTGTGGCCTTGGGCAAGTCACTTAAAAGGAAGTCACATAATGTCTCCCGGTCTTAGTGCCTCATCTCTAGGGTGCCTTCCAGCTCTAACTCTGAGATGTCACGTTCACAGGGTTATCACGAGGAAAATGCCTCATAAACCTCCATGTACTAGAGAAATGTCAGCCATTCCTATTGTCTGACTCTAAAACACCATCATCCCACTGATAAAACTTGCTTGTAAAACAAGGAAAAAATGAGATCATTGAGCTTTACATAACAAAAATGTTTCTATTATCCTGCGCAATGCATAGTATCCGAGCTGGAAGAGACCCACTAATCTAACCTCTACGTGATCAAAATTCAATCCCAACTTCCCTCTATTGTATTTTTATTCCCTGTTTTCTTTCTCCTCCTCTCTTTTTACCCCATCCCTGTTACCTCATCTTCTCCCCCCACCTTCCCACCCTCCACTGCACCCACATTTGGAGGGAATAGCAAGTTGCATATGGTAGACTTGCAGTTTCATGTGCAATCATCTTTTTTTTATTGTATTGTGCTTTGGAAATGCTTGTTTTGCCCATGAATTGAAAATAAAATAAATTTTAAAAAGAGATCCAATCCCAAGAGTTTACAACTTCCCCAGTAAAGGGGGTTCCAGCCCTCTTCGCCTGAAGATCCTCAGGGAAAAACAACCTGCTCTCTTCTTAGGCAGCCCCATTCCATTTAATAATAGCGAGCATTTTAAGGTCTGGAAAGTGCTTTACAAGTATTATTTCACCTTTTCCTTACAACAACCATAGGAGATAGGTGCTATTATTATCCCTCTTTTACAGATGAGAAAACTGAGGCAGAAGGGGTTTAAGTGACTTGCCCAGGGTAACCCAGCTAGGAAGTGTCTATATTTGAACCCAGGCCTTCCTCTTTCAAAGCCCAGTATTCTATCCGTTGTGCCACCTAGCTGCCTTCACAGGTAGCTTGAATTAGTAAGAAGTTTTATGCTGATATTAAGCCAAAATTGGCCTCTGCAAATGTTGCACAGTATTCTGGTTCTGCCCTCTGCCACTAAACAGAACAAGTTTAATCCTTCTTCCCCTTAACAGCCCTTCAGTTAATTAAAGATACCTATCATGTGCCCTCTAAGCCTTCTCTTCTCTAGGTTAAACACAAGCTCAGGCCAGGCCAGTCATTTCATCAATCCTCATGTGGTGGCTCCCAGAACCAAACATAAAATACTACTGAGTTAAGTATAACAGGATTACCACCACTCATGTGCTGGACCTTATATAGGGTGCCTCCTTAAAATACCCCAAAAGGCCATCAACTTCTTGGGCTGCCATGTTACAGTGTGGATTCAAATTGAGTTTGTAGTCTATTTAAAGCCCTGGTCAATTCCATGAACTCTTGTCTAGCTACCTCTTATCTACATTCTACTTGAGAAATTTATTTTTTTAATTCAATGCAGAATTTAATCTCTATGAAAATTTCATCTTATTAGTCTCAGACCATTATTTCAGTCTATTTATTAAGATCTTTATTGGATTCTGACCGTCACCCAACACATTGGCTATCCTTCCCAACTTCACGTCATTGGTAAATTAGACCCGCAGGTATAATCGTTCATCTTGGTCATTAAGAAAGAAAATGGAAAAGAACAGAACCATGGGCAGATTCAGGAGGCACTCCACTAGAGACCTCCAAGTTGATATTGAGTCATTCACTAAAAATTGTTTTGGGGTCCTGTCATTCAACCAAATAAACTCTTTGGGGGAAGAAAGTCTAGACTGTTTCTAGACTCAGACTTTCAATCATTTGCAGAGCAATGAGGACTGACAGGCACTGAGCCCAACAAATTGTCATGACCTCCATGGTTCAGGTGACCAGGTTCTATTTCCCCAGGTTCTAACTCATTAGGAGTTAGGACACTCAAGGGACCTCAGCAGAGCAGTTTTCTAGAATCCTATCATTTCAAGTGTTCACACATCTGTAGCAATTCAAGATTGACAGCACGTTTTCTTCACAAAAAAACTGAGCAGTAGATATTCAAGTCCTATCATTCTCATTCTGCAGCAAAAGATTCTGAGGCTAATTGGATATAGAAATCTATCTTACCTTACAGGAAAGCAGGAGGGGAAGGGGAAAAGAGAAGGGATGTATGTGATTGAAGGGAGGGCAGACTGAGGGAGGGGGTAGTCAGAGCAAAACATTTTTGAGGAGGGACAGGGTGAAAGGAAAGAGAGAATAGAATAAAGGGGGAATAGGATGGAGGGGAATACATTTAGCAATTATAACTATGAAAAAAATTTTGAAACAAGTTTCTTAGATAAAGACCTCATTTCTCAAATGAGAACTGAGTCAAATTTATAAAAAAAAAGATAAGGGCCACTCCTCAACTGATAAATGATCAAAATATATGAACAGTTTTCAGATGAAATAATCAAAGCTATCTGTAGCTATATCAAAAAATGCTCTAAATCACTACTGATTAGAGAAATGCAAATTAAAACAATTCTGAGGTACTACCTCTTACCTATTAGATTGGATAATAGGACAGAAAAGGAAAATGACCAATGTTGGGAAGGGTTGTGGGAAAAAAAATGAAACATTAATGCATTGTTGGTGGAGTTGTGAACTGATTCAACCATTCTTTAGAACAATTTGGAACTATGCCCAAAAAGCTATAAAACCATGCATACCCTTTGACCTAACTATACCACTACTAGGTCTGTATGCAAAAAGAGATAAAAAAACAAAAAGAAAAAGGACCTATATGTGCAAAAATATTAACAGCAGCTCTTTTCTGGTGAAAAAGAATTGGAAATTGAGAGTATGCTCATCAATTGGGGAATGGCTGAACAAGTTGTGTTGTATGAATGTGATGGAATACTATTATGCTATAAGAAATGATGAGCAGGATGCTCCCAGAAAAACCTGGAAAGACTTAAATGAGCTGATGCAAAGTGAAATGTACTATGTACAAAGTAACGACAATATTGTAAGATGACTAGCTGTGAATGACTTAGCTGTTTTCAGCAATACAATGATCTAAGGCAACTCTAAAAGCCTTATGATAAAAAATGCTATGCATCCCAGAGAAAGAGCTGATGGTGTCTGAATACACACTGAAGCACACTTTTTTTTTACTTTCTTTTTCATGAGTTTTTTTTCTGATCTATACTTTCTTTGAAAACATGACTAATATGGAAATATGTTTTACCTGACTACACATATATAACCTATATTGAATTGCTTGCCTTCTCAATGAGGGAGGAAAAACATTCGGAACTCAAAGTTTTAAAAATTAATGCTAAATAAATGTTTTTATATGGAACTGTGGGAAAACAAAAGACTAAGTAAATTTTAAGAAATAAAAAAATAACAAAAATAAAAAGATTCTGAGGTGAAAAGAGGAATTAAATGACTGGCCCACAGTTATATATTTAGTGAATGTCAGATCCAGGACAGGAATCTGAGCTTTAGGATACCGATTTCAGGATTCTTTTTACCATCCTCTTAAATAATAATAAATATTTTAAACTTGTCTTAAGAGTGACAGACTCCACCATGTATGGAGAAGAGCATTTAATCACAATAGCTAGTAGGGTGATAGGATTTAAAACTGGAATGGACTTCGGAGATTGTGTAGCCCAAGAGTTCTTAATCTTTTTGTGTCCTGAATCTCTTTCACAGTCTGGTGAGTCCTAAGCACCCCTTCTCAGAATAACGTGTTTAAATGCATAAAATAAAATACATGGATTATAAAGGAAACCAATTATATTGAAATGTATGTATGTATGTATTTTAAACAAGTTCATGGACTCCAGGTTAAAAACCTCAGATCTGGCTCAACCTCCTCCCTTTAGAAAAGGAAGCAGAGTCTCAGAGAGATGGGAAGACACTTGCTAAGATCACAGTAGTTAAATGGCAGGGCTAACATTCAAACATCCATCATTTGATTCTAAATCCAGCTGCTTTCCAGCTATGCACAATGCCACAATGCATATTGGGGTGGGGGTGGGGGTCATAATTACAAAGAAACTTCATCCCACACAGTCCCTCCCTGTGCAGACTAAATTGTACCCTGGGTGCCAAAGAATTAATGCAGCTTCCTCAAGTGCCCAGCTTACAAATGGGGAGTAGTTTACACAATATAAGGATTTGGCTCCTCATTTTTTATTAGCAAATGGGCCACAGAATATCTTGGCAGCTAGGATGGATAATGACTAGGAGGTGCTTTTTATTAGCAGAGATTTAAGGTAACGTTTTAAAGAGAGAGAGAGAGAGGTTGCAATATTTGTGAGGCTCCTGAGAATATATACAGCCAGGCAAGCAAAAACACTAGCAATCATAGTACATTTGAAAACACAGAGAGCAACAGGTACGTGCATCTTAGTCCTTCCCATGGACAGATGGCTGGTATCAGGAAATGTTAGGCAGGATGCTTTTTGGAAATGCCAGCCTCAGTTTTGGCTACAACTCTGAAGAATTGTTCCCAAGCATCTTTGCCAAATCAAAGCTCTCCTGGAAATAGCTAAGACCACTGCAAAGACAGTCTTGATGGGAACATAGGGAATGTAGTGAGTTCTAGAGTATGCCTGCCCAGTGGCATCCTGGAGGAGTACTGTTTCTAACCTGCTCAAACACACTGATTTTGACCAGAGACCAAGCTAACCATATGGTGGCTTCAAGAGAATAAGAGCTCATCCCTCTGCTATAGAAAAGCACGGGTGAGAAATTCCTAATGAAGACCACATTCATTTCATGTCAAGATTTTTTAAGACTGAATTTATATAGGATATTTTTAGCTGGCTCCTGTTTATAGAAAGTAGGAGGTAGGGGTGACCTCTTGCTCCATAAAAGCCTTTAGGTTTCTTCAGAGATCTAGTCAAGCCAGGTCAACAAACATTTAAGTACCTACTATGTATCAGACACTTTGCTAAAGCAATCTTAGTCATTGTAAATGATCCAAAATTCAAAGAGCTCACAAAACTCCTGTATTCTTTATTTTCCCAGTGGAATTTAGGCTCCTTGCAGACTGGGATGGATTCTTTCTCTTTTTTCCATTGAATCCTCCATAGCTAGCATGTTTCCTGGTACACAGATGGGACTTAATAAATCCTTATAAACTGACTAGTTGATAAATTGATTGTCATTCATACGGTTGACAGCTCTATCCTCTTGGACTCCTGTAAATTACCAAGTTTTCTCAATTATGTATCCATAACATCTATCACCTCTACTCTCCTCTATGACTTCACATAGCTACCATGCTGTTTCAGGCACTTAACAACACTTCTCACCTACACTACAGTTATAGACTTCTAAATGGTCTCCCTGGTTTGAGTCCCTTCCTACTCCAAACCATCCACTCTGCAGTTGCAAGAATTATCTTCCTAAGAACTTACATGAACTGCTGCTGAGTGAAGTGAGCAGAACTAGGAGAACCTTGTACACAGTAACAGCAACATCGTGCGATGATCAACTATGATTGACTTAGCTCTTCTCAGCAATACAATGATCCAAGGTAATTCCAAAAGACTCATGATGGAAAATGCTATCCACATCTAGAGAAAGAACTATGGAATCTGAATGAATATCGAGACATACTATTTTCACTTTTTTGGTTTTTTGTTTCTTGTGGCTTTTCCCTTTTGTTCTATATCTACCTTCACAACATGACTGATACGGAAATACATTTACATGATTGCACATGTATTGCCTATATCAGATCGCTTGCTGTCTTTGGAAGGTGGGGGCAGGAGGGAGAAAAAATTGAAACTTAAAATCTTATTAAAAATGAATGTTGAAAACTATCTTTACATGTAACTGGAAAAAAATTTTAAACTATTTACTAAAAAACAAAAAAGAGAAAGAAAAAACAGAGAATTATCGTCTTCAAGTTCCAGTCTCACTGTATCACTCTGAAGTTCCAAAACCTTGGGCACTCCCCCATTTCTTATAAGAAAAAAACTGTGCCTGCTACTTCCCTGCTACTTATCAACTCTACATTCCAGCCAAACTGCCAGAATACCTGCCATTCCCCAGATGTGAAACACCACCCTCTTACTGCTGTACTGTGCCTGTTCACTGGTTGTACTCCCTCACTTGCACCTCTGCCTCTGGCCTTCCCTGGCTTCTTCCAAATGCATATCAAGTCCGACCTTCTACAAGACACTTTTGCTGTCTCCCTCCACTGTCAGAGTCTTCCCTCTAAAATTGCCTCTCATTTATATTCTACATACATATATACATACACATGCACATGTATACATGTATATGTATGGAGTATATGTCTCTATATGGAATATATTTATATATTGTATATGTGTCTATATATTATATATAATAGTAAATGCAGAATATATTAAGATATATACTTATATAGCCAACGGTGGAGAACCTGCAGCCTTGAGGCCATATGTGACTCTCTAGGTCCTTAAGTGTAGCCCTCTGAATCTAAACTTCACAGAACAAATTCCTTTAATAAAAGGATTTATTCTGTAAAACTTGGACTCAGTCAAAATGCCACGCTCAAGGACCTAGAAGGCCACACGTTCCCCACCCCGGTACACATATATTATATGTGTGTATGCATGTGTATATGTGTATGTATGTATACGTATATATGTATACACACATGGACACAGGATGTGTATACAATATACTATCTATATCCTATATATATACTACATACAATGTATACTACATATAAGATATAAACCATATATAGTATATTTATATACAGTACATAGTAAGATATACTATATTTTCTATATATTATGCTAATATATTATTATACTATTTATGCTAAATATATTTACATAAGTATATGTATATATGTATATACATATAGGATATAAATGCACATATAGTATATTTATATATTATAGCATATATTAAGATATATGCATATATATTACATATATAGTATTTATATATCACATACAGATAGTATATACTCTACATAGTATATTTATATATCATCTATGGGGCATATGCTATGTATATATACTATGCACATTATATAGTATACATTGGATATTTGTATGTGTTATACGCATATGTGTATATACATTTATACATGCATGTGTATAGATGTATATAGGATATGTACATGTGATATACATGATATACACTATATATACTACATATGTATACTCTATATAAGCTACGTATACTATGCTACTACGTTATATAATATATAGTATACATATATGGTATATTTCTATGTAATATATAGTATATGTGAAGATATACTATATATTATATTCTATTAATACACATTTTGCTACCTATACAAGTACATATTAAGATATACTCTATATGATCTATATAGAAATATAATTTATATATATTTATGTATGTATATATATATACACATATAGGATATATACACATATATGTAATATATATAGTAGCATATACACACTCACATACATATGTGTACTTAATTGTTTGCGTATTTTCTCCCTCATCAGAATGTGAGCTCCTTAAGTGTAGGGGCTTTGTTTTTGTCTTTCTTTGTATCCCTAGCTCTTAGCACAGTGCCTGGCTCACAATCAGTATTTGCCTACTGACAGATACCTCTGCATACAAGATGCCCTTCCTACTTGCAGTGCATTCCTTCATTCCCACACTCAGTCAACAGTGCTTTCAAGGCTCAGATGAGGTACCCCCCCATCTTCCTAGTTACTATTCTTTCCTCCCTCAATTTTCATCGTACTATATTTATTTGCACCCAACCCTCCCCCAATGAATGCCCTTAAGGGCAAAGATTGTCATTTGTTGATTTTGATCCCTCGCTCAGCATCTAGCACACAGTAGGTCCTTAATACATGTTAATTGTTTAGCACTGCTCATGCTTCCAATTCCGGCATTCTGTCTTTGTGGGCCCAACAAAGCATGAGGAGGACTACTGTTTTAGCCCCTCTTTGCGGACTCAATCATGAACCACACTCACCTCTGAAAACAAAGGACAGAAACCCATGTCCTAAACACATTCTCTTCAAGAGATTCAGGCTCTTTCTCTGTCTAGGAACCAAAATAATGGCTCTATGTGCCACAGTATAACTGGTCCTTTCTACCCAGTGAAAACACACTTTGATTTGGTTAAACTGAACAACTCATGCATGGCTAAGAAGAGCTGAACACTCCATCAGAGCTGGAGAGACAAAGGAGGAAGTTAAACCGCACTTTGTCACTGCTGCTATGTAATAAATTGAGGGAATGGTGTCAGAGTCACTACTCATCATAGGAGCAAGAGAAAGAAGACGTGAAAAATAGCAGTGGAACGAGGGTCCAAAGAGAGATCATCTCTACCGACAGGAAAATCACCCATTGGGAGGTATTTTACTGTTGAAAAAACATCATCTGTAACCATGATTGTCCTACTGTCCTTACCCCTTGGTGCTGTCCTAAGTCACTATAAAAACTTCCACAATAGAAAGGAGTCATGGGGTCATAGGAGCACAGATCTAAAGTGGGAAGAGTTCATCTACCACTGTCTGGGTAACCTTCGGCATTTCACTGTACCTCTCTGTGCCTCAGTTTCCTCATCTGTAAAGTGGCCCAAATCATATTTGTACTGGCCCCCTTACTTGGTGTTGTGGGGAAAGCACTCTAAAATCCTTAAAGTGCTATGCAATTGAGTCATTATCATTAGGACTTTGCATCCTAAGTGAAAATACCACCAATGATCTACTTTTCTGAGTTGTAAATATGTTGCTATGACCTTATATTATCCCTGCTTTATTTTTTTAAAGAGCTCCATATTTTTTATTTTTAGTTTCTAGTCAAAACAATGACCCTTTTTATTTATATTAAATACTGATCCATCCATGTCCCATCTTCAACCCAGGCTATTATTTAACTCAATAAATAAACTCCTTTATGCTATATATCTTTCCTCTGAGGGCCTGATCATTTTTTTAACAACTGATACATTTTCCCACAAAATACTGCCCTACAGGATTGCTGACCATTTCTCCTGATCTAATCAAATGAGATATTTGTAATGCACTTAGCACAGATCCTGGTACATTAAGCTAAGTGCCTAAAAAGTATACAGTCCCCTTTCCCCTCTGGCACCCCCTTCCTAAATCTCCTGCTTTGGTAATACCATCATCATCTAGGCTGTGAATAAGAAATGAAACCCTGGACCAATACTTGAAAATGGCCACTGATACACCCTCTCTTTCAGCCTGGACACGATCCTTTGGCAAAATTAGAGACAGAATCACGGCTATAGCTATAGATATGAATAATGCTTTGTAGCTTACAAAGAGCTCTGCTCACAGTAGCCCTCTGAGATAGGCAGTAGATGCATTATTATCCCTATTTTGCAGATGAGAAAACTGAGGATCAAAGAAGTTAAATGTATTACCCAAGGTAAATTACCTAACAAGTATCAAGGCCAGTATTTGAACCCAGATCTGATACTCCTTCCATGAGAGCAACTTGCCTCTCTAGATGAGGATACAGCTTGAGCTGAACTTCAACAATTCACGTAAAGCAAATGTTCTTAACCATTTCTGTGCATCACGGAGTCCGTTGGCCATCTGGTAGAGCCTATGGACCCCTTGTCAGAAAAAAAAAATGTTTTTTTAAAAAATAAATAAAATTAAATACAAAGATTACAAAGGAAATCAATTATGTCGAAATATGGTAAACATGTTAAAACAAAATATTTTTAAAACCAAGTTCACAGATCCCAGGTTAAAAACTCCTGATTTAAAGGAACAGCACATTCTAAACAACCTTAAAAATCAATCCTTCATCACACAGTCTTAGTGTGGGGCCCTAGGTTTTAAAAGCTCATTGCTTCCTCAACTTCCCCCAAGCCTTCTGGCAAACGCTTTAGTCTGAAGACTATCTGAGGCCTGTGCACACAGGGAGGAAGGAGGTACAAAGGACAGTTCTCTTACCATACATCTCAATGCTCTGTCTTAAAATGTCATCGAGCATATATGGGGGTGGGGTGCAGAGGCAGGGGGTCCTAGACAACACAGAGCTAGGGTCTATTTGTAATACTGGTAGATTCAACCTTTACTAAAAGGTCTGCTTTTGCCAAGTAAAAGCAATTATTCTTGGAGAGCGGTTCACTGATGTGTGGAAACAAATGCTCCTTGAGACCATTTCATACCTTTCCGACCATGTGGGCCCAAAAATAATAAAAAGAAAATGCAGACTCAGCAGTCAAGAACAGTGGGTGAAACATATGCATGCTTACTTGCAAACAAGAGAACCAGGAGTTTTCTCTACAAGCATCAATTCCTCACCAGGAATAGGCTCATACAATCAGAGAGTTGAAAGAGACCTCAGAGATTGTCCAGCCATCTCATCTGACCCCAATATGAAGAAGAATTTTCTCTCCAGCATCCCTGACAAGTGGTCACCCACAGGAAGAGCTCTAGCAGGAGGTGACTCACCTCCTCCTAAGCCAGCTTATTCTGCTTCTGGATAGCCCTAATGATTAATGAGCTTTTCTTTACATCCAGCTTAAATCTTCCTCTCTGCAACATTCACTCTCGGCTCCCAGTTTTGTCCTCTGGGGCCAAGCAGGACAAATCCACTTCTACATAGTGGCCCTTCAAACACTTGAAGACAACTAGCATGTCTGTCTCCCCATTGCCCCGAGTCTTTTCTTCTTCTATCCCTAGATCATTCAACCAGTCGTCCTATGGCCTGGTCTCCAGGCCTCGCTATCCCAGTCATCCTTCTCTGGATATGCTCCAGCAAGTCACTGTCCTTGATAAAATAATACCTGGAACTAGACACAATAGCCAAATAAAGATGGACCAGGACAGAGGGGAGCAGGACTATCACCTCCTTCTTTATTTTTTTTAATGAAAAAATGACTCCATTACTTTTGGGGTCTAGAATGAGTAGGTGTTCTCTTGGGCCAGGAGAAGACTGTTTAATGCTGTGAAGTTGCAGTTTCTCACCTGGCCCTGAAGAGATGGCCATCTGCTTATACTAACCCTATCACAAAGGGGAGAATTGGGTTTGGGGGCATAAAGAAGTTTTCTTCCCCTATCAGGACCAACCCATTCCTATAGTGATCATATCTTCCAAGTATACCCTCTTTTTCTTCCATTTTTCCCACCACTCCCACATTCCCATCAATTTCACCTCCCAAAATAAGTTCTTTAAAATTAATTTTCACAAGTCATTTAATCCCAATTGCTTCAAAAAAACCCGAAACAAAAAAAATAGATTAATTTTCTCACATCTGATATGGTGAAAAAGAGTGCTATATTTGGAGTTCAAATCCCATGTGTGCTATTTACTACCTATAAGACCTTAGGCAGTCAACTAACTTCTCTGGGCCTCAGTTTCTTCATCTGTAAAATGAAGTGCTTGGACTAGATGATGTCTAAGGTCTCATTGCTATAAATCTATAATTCTATGGTCTCTGATCCTACGATTATAAATAAGTGAATGATTTAAATTACATATTCTAACCTGTGGCCCAGAACCATATATTTTGTATTTATAAGGATCTGGATCAATCTTCAGAGCCTCGCACAAATTACTCTTTGGTTCATATCTGTGCCCAGTGTTGTCCCTGGGAATCCTCAGAATTGGACTCATCTTGCTCCCACTCAGGATCTCCCCTGGGAATGTAAGAATATAGTTCACATGTAGACCGCTACAGATGTGGGTAAAAAGGGCCTTCACCTCCTGTAATATGTACTCAGGCTAACCATATATCCTATATATAGGATGGCCTTTATTTCACTCCATAAGGAAAAAATGCAAAAATGACAAAAGAATCAAGAGAGATCCTAAAAAGTCAAGAATAAAAATAAATAAAATAAAATTTAAAAAAGAGTCAAGAATATTTTCCTTTGTTCCCAGGTGAGTCCATGCAGGTGACAGAGACTCCCCCAAGGAGGGAAAGACACTGAAGGAAGACAGAAAAATACATGCCCTTCATACTCTGCTGGGTGCCTCTCTCCTTTAAAGATCTACACATGCCTCCAGATATACAGAACTGCCTTAAGGTTTTAGACTCCCCCAAAATGGAATTTCGCATTTGGATTTGCTAAAGATTCAATCCTTTTTCCCGGTGGACCTATGTAGTGGTAGTAGTAGCATAGCTGAGGCAGTAGTAGTGGCGGTAGTGGCAGTGATCATGAGATTCGTAGCAGTAATAGTAGTGGAAGTAGTAGTAGCGGTGGTGACGGTGGTAGTAGTAGTGGTGGTGGTGGTTGTAGTAGGGGTAGCAGTACTGGTAGTAGGGGTGACGGTAGTAGTGGTAATAGTGGTAGTAGTGGTGTGGTGGTGGTGGTGGTGGTAGTAGTCATGGTGGTAGTAGCAGTGTTAGTTGTTATCATTATCATAGCTACCATTTATTTTTTAAAATAAGTTTTTACTGACATTTTCTGTTTCTTATAGTAACAGTATCCCATGTATGCTCCCTCCCTCCCTCCTTCCCTCATTGAAAGCCATCCCATAGGACAAAAAGTACTTTTTTTTTAGTGCAACTAGATGGCTCAGCGGGTAGAGTGCCAAACTGAGATTCCGGAAAAGCTGAGTTCAAATCCAGTCTCAGACACTTACTAACTGTGACCCTGGGCAAGTCACTTAACCTCTGCGTGCTTTAATCTGCTAGAAAAGAAATTGACAAACCAGTCTACTGTCCTTGCCAAGACAACCTCACGGACAAGCGTAACCCACAGGGTCATGAAGGGTTGGTAGCGATTGAACAGTAACAATTTTTTTAAAGAGAAAAAAAGTCAGCACAGTTAATTGATACACTGAAAAAGTCCAGAAACATGTTCAATGTGTAACACTTGCAGACTTCCCGTCTTCTCCTATCTCTTCAATATGGCCTGCATTTATAGTATTTGCAGATGGCTATACAATATTATCTCATTTGAGCCTCACAACAACCTTGGGAAAGAGGTACTATTATTATCCCCATTTTTACCACACAGGATGCACAGGCTTCACAGAGGTGAAGTGGCTTCCACATGGGCATAGAGCTAATAAGTGTCTCAGGCAAAACTCGAACTCAGCTCTTCCTGACTCCAAGTCCAGCCCTCTATCTACCTAGGTACCCATGTGGCAGTCATCATAATTTCTTGTAGTAATGGATTGCAAAGCCCAGGTTTTCTCCTTTACATTCTGGTTTGGTGCCAGTTCTGGGACTACATGCTTATTTCTGCTCGCTAGGAGACAGGGCCCAGGACCTCAGCACTGACCAGGAGCTCAGCGTTATCCAGGAACTCTTGCCACTGAAGTTCCTGGCTACTTGTCATTCTCAACTCATTACTGTCTCTCCCATAACCAGTCTTGCCATATTCTATCTATCCTACCTTTGCAGCATCTCTCACCTACACCCTTTCTCTTCTCTGACACTGCTGCCCCTAGTGCAGGCCCGCGTTGCCTCACACCTATACTGTTGCAATAGCCCGCTGGTTGTTCTTGCCTCAAGTCTCTCCCCACTCCAATCCAACCCTTACTCAGCTTTTCAAAATGATTTTCCTAAAGCAGGGTCCGACCATGTCACTCCTATATCCAATAAATTCCACTGGCTCCCCTTTATCTTGCAAGATCAATAGAAAATCTCCTGTCTGGCATTTAAAGTCCTTCAAAACCTTTCCTACCTTCCAATCTCCTTACACCTTGCTCTCCACTCGGTACTCTGCAATCCAGAGACACTAGTCTTCTTGTTCCTCACACAAGACATTTTATCTTTTGCCTTTGTACTTTTCCCCCGGCTGACCCTCATGCCTCAAATACTCTCCCTCTTCATCTCTACCTCCTGGCCTCCCTGGCTTCTTTCAAGTTCCAGCTGAAAGTTCACCTCCTATAAGAAGCCTTTCCTGATCTTCCTTAATGCTAATTTGTCCAGTATATATCTTGTTTGTAAATTATTGTTCCCCATTACACCACGATCTTCTTGAGAACAGTGCCTAGCTCTTGCTTTTCTTTGTATCCCTAGGACTTAGGCTAGCGCCTGACACATAGCAGGCACTTAATAAATGCTTATTGACATGACAACCACTTTAATGATGCCTCCAACCACGAAGCATGTGATTCCCTCTTCTTTTGGGCCCATTTGGTTCTCCACTACAAGAACTCCTTCTCTCCCATTAGACCATGGGCTCCTTGAGAGCAGGGAATGTCTTTTGCCTTGCTTTATATTCCTAGTGCCTGGCACATATTAAGCATTTGATGAATGTTTACTGACTAATTAGCCACCCTTTTATTGCCTGTTACCAACCATTTCCGGGGTTAAGAACTCTCTGGGGCTAAAGGGTACCCTGGGACCCTCTGCATGTGTACTTGACTCAGCTCTGGTTCTTTGATAGCCTTACTCAACATCTGCTCATTTTTTTTATTGGCCAAAGTCAGTTCAAGGGTGAGTTCTTCAATAACCATGACTCAATCAACCTGTGGTTAATGGGATTATATCTTCCATAGAGAGCTATCCTCAAAAGCAGAGCATCTTTAACCTGGTCAAATTGACCAGACAACTCACTCCAAGCCTATCTAGGAGATGGCATCAATCATCTTGATGGGGATGTCTGTGCTTTCTGTATCTTTTATAGAGAATACGCATCTAGGCTCCTCCACGATAAAGTGGAGATCGTAATAGCTCCTACCTCACAGGATCATATGGGAAAGAATATGTAAATTGTTTTGCAAACCTCAGAGCTACAGAAATGCTAACTAGCATGATTATCACTATCTGTATAGTTGCCACGTGCCCCCTTCAAAATTGCAACTTCCTTGAGGCAAGGACTGTGTTGCATCCATTTTCGCGTTCCTTTAAATGCTCTGAACATAGCAGGCACTAAATAAACATTCACAGAGTTTGATAAAAGGACCAGGTAAGAACATTTCTGCCTTTGACACATTTGTTTCATGGCCTTGATTTTAACCTTCATGAGCCCTTCAATGACAAAACTAGCCAGAGGAACAACATTTCATCTTGAATCTGCCTTATAAACCTTATATTTGGCTCTGCATCTTGGTATTAAGCTATATCCCTCTCCCACCTGGAGTGTTAATTCTGGATCTCTGGGCACATTTCTTTTTCAAATACCTTGCAAAAAAAAAGTCCACGCTATAGTAGTTGATTTAATCCTTTTTCTCCATCCCCCTCCCCCTACAAAACATCCCGCTAGTTTCCCAATGATAGAAAGAAATTTATGCATTTTCAATTTGAACACAGTTCTGCCATGACTGCTGGGCTCCTGCTACTCCTCGCTGGCTGCATAACACTCTTCAGGGACGTGTCTGTATACTGCCCTTGTAAAAGGGGTTGAGAGGCAGGGGAACGTAAGTCTGAGCATGCTCTAGGTCACTTCAAGGGTGCCCAGCATGCATAAATGAAGAAGCTCAAGTTTTTTTCCTAATGCTTCGGGACTGGTTCTGAAAAATAACATTGCGCCAGTCAGTTTCACCCCCTCGTCTCATGATTGCAAGATGTCACCATTTCCCTTGTAATGGGTGACTTATCAGAAGAGAGGTGAAGCTCTATCTAGAGTATAAAGCCCCCAGACTAAGCACTGGTCTCAGCATCCAATGGCAAGCCACATCCATGCATACCAATGAAGCCTGAAGGACTAACTTCTGCCTTGATCAGAAACGATTATAACGCATCATATCTTGCATATTAATGTTAAGCAAACAGCATTAAAAAAGTTATGCTGTGATCAACGGTGGGGGGGGGAGGGGAAAGAGAGAAATTGTAAAGCCTATGACTGGCAATCAATCATATAATAATAATAACCTACATTTATATGGCACTTTGTGGCAACACAGTAATTTTTATCCATGATCTCATCTGATCCTTGGAACCGACCTGTGAGTACAAATATTACCATTCTCATTTCATAGACGAGGAAGCTGACATTTAGGGAGGAAAAGTGACTTGCCTCGGGTCACATGGCAAGAGAGTGAGTGGCAGAACTGGAGCTAGAGCTCCAGTTTCCTGACCCCCACACTGGTTCTTTCCATTACCCATAGTGCCATCACATCATTTTTAACCTACTGGCTGCTAACATCCACAGTAAGAAAAACATAATCAAATTTTCTAAACCATAATCTTAATTTCTGGGTCAGGTTTTTAGCAAAGTGTAAAGCAGCATGATCTAAATATTTTGGGAAAATACAAGATGGATATTCCCCCACCATCTTACTAGAGAGATGATGGATAGAGAGAAAAAGACATATGGATAAATGCATGGATGGATAGAGATATGTGCGTGTGTGCGTGCGTGCGTGCGTGCGTGTGTGTGTGTGTGTGAGAGAGAGAGAGAGAGAGAGAATGAGAGAGAGAGAGAGAGAGAGAGAGAATGAGAGAGAGAGAATGAGAGAGAGAAAGACAGAGAGAATGACAGACAAAGAGAGAGAGAGTGAGAAAGAGAGACAGAGTATTTATTAAATGCTTACTGTGGGTAAGGCACTGTGCTAAGCACTGGGGCTACATGTAAAAAAGCAAACAAGACACTGTGTTAAACAGCTGAATCCAAGAAAAATCAAGAAAATAACTCTTAACTACTTGGTGGCTGCCAATTTGGATACTTTGAAAAATCTATGATCTCACTGGTATAAATACTTCCTCCATTTATTCTTTCCACATTCTACTCTTTTTGATGTTTTCCCATAAATCCTCTTTAGAAGAATGGCCCAAAAGATAGAGGAGAAGGAGGAAGAAGCCATACAGTCCAGGTCCCCCTACTCCAACAAAGATTTAAGAATAGCTGCATACCAAGGAGTGATAGGGAAATCTAAGAATAAACCACAGTGGGTCAATTTTCTAGTCTAAGGTCACAAACTCGGCCCATGGTCAAGCAACTGGTGCAGGATCTGTGGCACAGGGGCAGCTAGGTAGTGCGGTGGATAGGGCACTAGAATTGGATCAGGATAGACCTGAGTTTAGATCCAGCTTCAGACCTCTACTAGCTATGTGACTCTGGGCAAGTCACTGAACCTTTGTCTTAGTTTCATCATCTATAATAGCTCCTATCTCCCAGAGCTGTCATGAGGATCAAATGACATAATAATTGTAAAGTGCTTGCATAATACCTGGCAACATAGTAAGCACTATATAAATGTTGGCTATTATTATTACAGGGGCGGGCCTGCATCACAGTTGGTCTGACCACTGTGAACACCTAGATGGATCTCAAGCTCAACTCATCCACTGGTCTTCCCACACCTCATTCTTGTCCATGTTTTCCCATAAATCAGTCACAGAAGAACTGTCCATTGTGCTAGAGGTTGTATCAGGATAGAGTCTTCATACACTGACTTTAGACGATGAAACATTTCATTGAGGCACATGCATTTATCCAGATGATAAGATATGACTGCACTTTAGATTGAGTGGGGCGACACAAGTTAAATGCACTATGTGGTACTATGGAAGGAACCTTGGATTTGGAGCCAGAAAACCTGCTACTTCTAAGCTGTGTGACCCTGGGGAAATCCCTTCCCTATGCTGGGCTTCAGCCTCTTCCACTGCAGAATGAAATGATGTCTAAGGATCTCTCCAGCTCCAACTCCTCTATGTCCATGCACATAAAGAAAAAGAAAACTAGGAAAAAGAAAAAGAAAACTAGAAAGAAAACTAGACATAAAGTCAGAACACCTGGGTAGGTCACTTTAACCTCTCTGTGTCTTAATTTCTTCACATAAAATGAGGCTTCTAATAGTTTCCCTACCTACCTTGCAGGTCTATTGTGAAGGAAATACTTTGTAAACTGTCAAATGTGACATAATTATAATTTATTGGTATACTTTGTATGTATTACTTGAGGTCAGAAATGCTTTCAAAATTGATGTTGAGGATGTGTGCAAAAGTCAAAGGATTGATGGCAGAGATGCTTGAGAAGGGGGGAAAGACAAATGCCAAGGAGAAATGCTTCCCAAGTCTAACTTCAAAGGCATCTCACGGATTACACTCCAGGCATTGCCTCCACATTAAGCCGACAGGCGTCCAAAGCACAAAGCAGCGCTTTGCCAGACTCTCCCCTGTTCCAGTCACTTCTCTTTTTCTTTAAATGGAAATGACAATGACGACACTCCCTTTCCCATGACCACCATGAATATTTCATCAGCAAAGCATGGGGCCTTTCATTCTGTAATAGATTTCCTTTCTGGCAGGTAAGAGCGACACTCACTCTCCAAGCACTCCACAGGGTGACCCAAAGGGCCTCTTGGGTGAACCTGATTTATTTGGAGCAAATGAGAAGGTGATGAAGCTGGTGAGAGAGGAGGAGGGAGGAGGCTGCCAAGACCAGAGAGCCCAACATTAAAATCTAGGCAAGTTACTCTGAACTTTTCCAAGCAATCTGTTCCTGGCTGCAACTCCTTGCTGTCTTTTTGCTGTTGCCCCTAGTCTTCTGGCTTCATTCTATGTTACAGTCCAGATGAGCTGGTCTCCTCTCTGTTCCTCTACATAGGTCACTCCATCTCCCAACTCTCCACCTTCCAACTTACATGAGGTTTTGCACTGGCCATTATCAACCATCCTTAACATTTTGCACTTGGTCATCCTAAAACTCATTTCTTCCTCATCTCTTCCTCATAGAATCCTTCTTAGATGCAATTCAAGAACCACTTTCTATACAATGCCTTTCCCAATTCCCCCCAATTGTTACTTCCCACCATCCCTGACTACCATGAATTTATTTTGTATTTATCCCATGTGTGTACATATGTATACACACATATATATTTTTATACATATAGGAGGGGGAGAGAGAGAGAGAGAAAGAGAAAGAGAGAGAGAGAGAGAGAGAAAGTTGCATTCCCTGATAGAACGTAAATTACTTGAGACTGGGGATTTTTTTTTTTATATTTGTATCCTCAGTACCTGGCGCATAGTGGGTATTTAATAAATGCTTGTTGAGTAACTGCTTAATTGATTTTCCTCTTTCCCTTTCTATGCAAAAGAGCTTTCGGTTTAGAATCAGAGAACCTAAGTCTGAGTCCCAATTCTGCTACTGAATGGCTATATGATCTGAGAAAGCCAATTTCCTTCCTGAAGCCACAGTTTCTTCATATGTAAAAGAAGCCATTTTCTCTAAGGTTGTTTCCAGCCTTTAAATCTACAATAATACTATGATTCCATCTTGCTCTCCCCTCAGATCTGAAGGAGTCTAGGGGGCAGGCCGTTCATTTAAGGAATGTCTGTATCCCTGGGAGTACTCCTTGCCATTGGCTAATTAGAAGATAGGAACTACATATGTGATTTCACTGGTTTAGGGAATTCCCAAGGTTGAAGAAAACTCCCTGTGCCAATACAGGTCAGCACTGTCTTTATAAGTTAGAGTCTCGGAGGATTGCCTAGAGCACTGAAAGTTTAAGTGATTGGCCGACAGTCACACAGCTAATATGTGTCAGAGGCTAATTAATATATTCAAAACGGTATGAGCTCTTTTATGCATCTATTAGCCACAAGAATAACTCACATTTATATAGCACTTTGTGGTTGATAAAAACACTTTTCCCACAATGATACTGTAAAGTAAGATAGTGTGAGTATAACAATTCTCATTTTACAAACAGGAAACTGGGTTTGCCCCATGTGACAACGTTAATACATATCAGAGCCAGGGTCTAAGTCAAGTCTTCTTTCCATCATACATTCACAGGTATTGTGCATTTAGGGTACGTTAGACTCAGAGCACACAGATCAGAAGGTCTTACGTGAATATGGCACCAGATAAGCATTTTCTAGTATTTGTGCTGACACCTCCACAATTGGACTATAGGGGGTGCAGAGGGAGGGGTAAGTAGCCAGCTTGACCTTCTATCCTCTATAATATTCACCTTGTCCTATTCCTCCCTGTTCCCACCATCTCCCATCTTTCTTTAACTCCCATTTCTTCTGTGGAACTTGGCATAAGAAACACCGTTTTAACAGTGGCCTCAGGACAGAGAAGCCTAGCCACTGCTAAGTTCCAGGCAGTCCCTCCTCCCCACCTTTCCCCACATTGTGCCCTATGCCTAGAATCCCTCCTCCTCCTTCCACCAGTTCATATTTTCTTTTTTTCCTTTAATGGTATTTTCTTTTTTCCAATTACATGTAAAGATAGTTTTCAACATTCATTTTTACAAAATTTTGAGTTCCAAATTTTTCTCCCTCCCTCTCTCCCCTCTCCCCAAGAGAGCAAGCAATCTGATATAGGTTATACATGTACAATCATGTTAAACATATTGTCACATTAGTCGTGCTGTGAAAAAAGAATAAGAACAAAAGGGAAAAACGACAAGAAAGAAAAAAACAAAAAAAGTGAAAATAGTGTGCTTCGATCTGCATTCAGACTCCATAGTTCTTTCTCTGGATGTGGATAGCATTTTCCATCATGAGTCTTTGGGAATTGTCTTGGATCATTGTATTGCTGAGAAGAGCTATGTCTATCATAATTAATTGTCGCAAAATGTTGCTGTGGCTGTGTACAATGTTCTCTTGGTTCTGCTCACTTCACTCAGTATCAGCAGTTCCTATTTTCAACAATCTTTCCATCCCTTTTGAGGCATAGCTCAAATGCTGCCCTCTTGGTGAAACAGTCCTAAGATTCCTTCTCATACCCCATCACATGGCAAGATGTTATTTCCTCCCCTTATCTGACCAACTAGTACCTTGTGTTCCTCTTATAGGTATGTCATGTTAAAATCTGTGTCATATTTTATGAAAACGTTGGCTTCAGATTTAGGAAGACTTGACTTAAAGTTCTACCTCTGATACTTACTGGGCAGTGCCCTAGATAACTCTCTAAAATGATATCTAAGTTTTGGAGAAAATGCCAACCTGCACTGGTAGAGGAAGTTTTCTCATCTGGGAGTTCCCCATACGAGTGAAATTACAGGTCCACTCCCTATCCACTCCCATTTAACTGTGTACATGCCTAATTAGACCTACTAGATCATAAGCTCCATTAGGGCAAGGAATATGACATAATATCAATGCTTTCATAGCAATCTCATTTGAGCTTTGTCAAATCAGAGCAAATGAATCTTTTAGTCACATCCAAGTCTGCTATGCTAGCTAGAGGACAGGTGGTAGGTAGAATGGTAATGGAAAAGTTCGTCTTGAATACTTGCAGCTTCCCCCTTGCCCTCACCCCAAATACCCAATTCCTTCAGGTTATGTTTCTTGATAAAGAAGTGTGACCAGGATGATGAGGCCCTTGGAGAGTTTGCCATGTGGAGATGGAGTGTAGGAATCGGGGATGTTTAGCTTCAAGAAGATAACAGTGGAGCCAGGGTGGGGGGAGAAAAATGAGTTCTGCTGGATTCTCCCAGAATATTTCTATCTCCTGGACAATGTTAAGTGAGGACAGTGCAAATATAGCCAGAGAGTAAGTTTATGGTGTATTCAGAGAAGACTAGATTCATCTAGAACATGAGAAGTCACATACCCAATCTTGGGTGCCCTGGTCCAACAACATCTAGAATAATGGATCCAGTTCTGAGCACCACACTTTAGGAAGGACATTGATAAGCTGTGGCATGTCCAGAAGAATGTGATGAGGAGGGTAGGGAGACTGGAGACCTTGCCACGTGGAGACCAGTTGAATGATTTGACATGTTTAACTTAGAGAAAAGAAGATTTTCTTTTATAATAATCAGGGTAGTTATAATAACTGTCAAGTGTGTAATGAGCTGCTATGAGGAAGAAGGATTAGGCTTTTTCTGCTTGGCACCAGAGAGGAAAGCTAAGAACAAGGAGGGTGGGGGAATATTGCAGAGACAGATTTCAGCTCCATCTAAGCAATATCTTCCCCAAAGAGGAACACACTAGAGATGTCCAAAAAACGGGGTGGGCTGTCTCAGGAGATAGTTGTTTCCCTTCACTTGAAGCCTTTCCATAGAGACTGGATGATCGCTTGTCAGGGATGTCATAGAGGGATCTCCTGCTCAGGTAGAGGGGGCTTGGACTGGATGACCTCTGAGGTGCCTTCCAACACCGGTAACTTGTGTTTCTCTAGGCCACAGGGGCAGACGTAGCTAAAAGGGGGTATTAAAAACAAGCTCAGGTTCAGGCTTACTGCTTTGACTTCCAAGACATCCGGGGCTTAGGATAGACAGTTATGTCTAGACTGGAACTACCACCCCCCACCCTGTCCTTTATTTCAACTTCTTCAAACCCTAACTGCCCAGGACTTCAATGGGAAGGGAATACTGTACCAGGAGACCACTTCATTCCTATTATTATAAAGAAAAGGAAGCCTTGGGCTGCCCAGGTTCCATCTACAGTTATCCCTTCCACATTGAGGGGGTTAGGGGTGTAGTGCCCCAGTGATCTGGAAAATCCATGTAATATTTTTTGGCCCTCCCTTTGTACCAGAGAAGAAATCTGACTGTGTTATCAAAAGATAAAATATGTCAATATTATACAATACTATACATATATTTTTGCATTTCTGAGTTGCTAAACTTTTTCTGTATTGTCTCCTGACCTTTGCCTGTTGTCTGCAGCTTCTGCAAAACTCCTAAAAAATTCCCATTTAATTTCTTATGCTAACCCATGATATATCAAAACCGAGATGGGGAAAAGTTGAGATGTGGAAGGGATAATTGTGCTTACCTTTTTCTCATCTCCCTCTGGAAGAAACTGCAAGATGCTCCTCCTCTCCCCCTCCTGTCTCCGGAGGGAGCTGCTCTGGTGCTGGGGAAGTCCCCCAGGGGGAGAGATGCTTCGGCCATGAGGATCCACCCAGGTATAGATGTGGTTGGTGACATAGCCCCCTGGGATGCGCCCGACAGAATGCACAGACAAGATTAGCTTCTTGGACCCTTTCAGTGCCTAGAGACAGACAGATAACTCCGGTTACCCTGGACAGGAAAGCACTTTGCTGCATCTCAATTCTATCATTTGCTACCACTGGCCTTGGGCAAATCACTTCTCCCCTGTAGAACTAGTTTCCTCCTTTGTAAAATAATAGATGGTCTCTAAGCTACCTTCTAGTTCTAAATCTTAGAATCTTATGATCTGGCTCAGATTCACACAGCTCAGATATGGAAGCCAGAAGGGGATATGTTTAAGAGATGAAATGGCCTAGGGATTAGAATGAGCAATACCTGGAATCAAGCCCTGCCTCAGAAAGCAAATTACTTAACCCCTCTGGGCCTCAGTTTCCTCATCTGTAAAATGAGGGGGGTTGGACTAAATGGACTCTAAGGTCCATCTCTGCTCTAATTCTATAACGCTATGCAAACTATGCCCCAGGTGAGAGGCCTGTGGTATAACCAGATCTGGCATTCATTTACCATGACTAAGAGGGCTCAGTGTTCCTCTAAGAAAAGGCAAACAATCTTCCCTGTACTCCACATCCTGCATAAGAAGACCAGACAAAAAGGACAAGAAAAAGGGTAGTAGAAGGAGGCCTCCTTGCCCTTTGGGCAAAAATCCCAAGAAAAACGGTCCCATTCCCTCCTTCACAATATTTCCCTTCACACAATGCCAATGATCCCGTTTATCATCAAACTTTCAAAGACTTCTCCTACCAGGGAGGTTATTGTGAGGAAGGAAGCGATTCAAAAATGCCCCAAGGTCCTGTTACTCCAGGTCCCGTGTTAGTCTAATGAACTCTTGCAGATGAGTTTAGCACATAGCATTTTTCTCCAGCCTATAAAACGTGGAGGCAGTTCTTCTGTGCCGATTCCCATCTTTTTCCAATTTAAGCCAGGGGCTCCCCAGGCAAGGGCCATACATAGCTATCTCTATGTTGAGAGGTAGGGAGGTGCAATGCAAAGAGCACCAGTCTTGGAATCAACAGATATGTTTTGAGTCCCCTCTCAGACGTATATCAGCAAACTATGTCAGCTCTGTAACTCTCATGTCCCTCATTTATGAAATGGGAAAAATGGCAGCTGATCTACCCAGCTCACGGGATTGCTGTTAGGCAAGCACCTGAGAAACGTCAAAGCACTGTAGAATTATGAACTATCATTACTGAATGGTAATATTATGGTCATAAAATGAATGGTCACTAGTCAATAGTCAAATAGACTCCTGACTTCCAATCTTTTCCCACTCCAATCTCTCCTCTAGAGAGCCGCCAACATAATCTTCCTAAAGCATAAATCTGACCATGGTACTTCCCTGCTCAAGAACCTTCTTCAGTGGTTCCCTATTCCCAATTGTATATATTATATATTGTATTGTATATATTGGATAAGATATATTGTATCCCTATTCTGTAAGATATAAGCACTCTCAACTTAGTTTTTAAAGCTCCTCTCAATCTAGTTCCAATCCATCCTTCAAGGTTTACCACATATGACTCTCTTTTACATACTCTATGTTCCAGCCAAAGTAGCTTATTCCTTGAACTCAGCTCTCTTATCTCCCGCCTCCATGCCTTTGTAGAGTCGGTCCCCACCATGCCTGGAACACTCTTATCTCCTGTCCTGGTCCTCTTAGTCATTAGTACTTCACACATCATGTCTGCAAGCTGTACCTAGTACAGCTTTGTTGTTTTATGTGCAATCTTTTTTTCTGTTCTGCTTTGTATATGGAAATGCTCAATGGGGGGAGCCGCGTGTAGAATTTTAAAAATTAATTTCTTGCAAAATTATAAAGATCAAGCATAACTTAAAAGAAGAGGTGTGACAGAACACTCCTCATGGAGGTGGGGCATCCACAGGTGTTGTATATTGCACATGTTTTCAGACTTTTTCAATGTATCGATCAGTTGTGCAGATTTTTTTCCTGTTTCTCTTTCATTTTTGTCTTTCAAAAATGTCATTTGTTATATGGGATAGCTCTCTGGGAGTGGGAAGGGGAGGGATCCTGTGGAAAACCATGATGATGTAAAAAACAAAAGACATCAATAAAAACTTATTTTAAAAATAAAATTAATTCGAGAGACATTACACAGTAAAAAGTTTTATCATGTATATGCTAATCCATTTATCTATTGTGTCCCATTCCCTTTGCTCCAGCTGACACCAACAACAGGAGAATGTAAGCTCCTTTAGAGGAAAGAGTAGTTTTGTTTGATTTCTCATACTCAGTGCCTTGCACATAGTAGGCACTTCCTATATATTCATTGGAATTGAAATGGATGAAAGTACAAACTCGCCAAGCTTGCTTAGTTTTTAGTTACTTAGTTGAACTAAGCCTGACCCAGATCTGTCACCAAAAGATTCCTTCTAAAAGACTTCCCAAAACATCCTGAAGATTACACAAGGAAAAATGCGCCATTTTCAAAGACAAAGCAGAGCCACAGGGAGCCAACAAGAGTGCTTTGGTTGTATCAACAAGTGCAACCATTCAGGCCTCTCAATCTCCAGCAGGGGAGGAAGAGTAGAAAAGGAAGCTCTCTGTTCTCTTAATTTCACAGTTTAACGTCAGTGCCTGATGGAGCAATAACCACACGAGACCAGCTCTCTGAGACAGCAATAAAAGAGTTGGCAAAGATGAGCAATGAGAAAGTTACAGTGTTCTTTTATGGGTCCCCTGGTGCTCCCTTGACAGAGCAGTCGGGAAAATAGAATCCCAGTTAAAATTAAGATGTGTGATGAGTGAAGGCTATGCCTATGCCCTGAGGAAGTAGGAAGAGAAAGCTTGAGGAGAGCAGCCCAAGGGTGCAGGAAGGGGATGAGCCTGGGTGCCAACTCTGTTCTGGGGGCCGTGACCCTAAAAGAGGTCAGCATGGTGGAGTAAATGAACAGGAGTGCTTTAGAGCTTGGTGAGACATCGAAGATGCCGAGCTCATCCCCTGCATCCTGGGCCATTGCCAGGCGTTCTGACTTTTGTCTGGCCTCTGGACACTAAAAGGCCTGGTTCTACAACTCACCAGCAAGTCACTTACCTTCTCAGGGCTTCAGGTCCCCCATTATAAAATGGGTATAATATATATTTGCCTTGCCTACTTCAAGGGTTGTCATAAGGATCCAATTAAATTATACATATAAACAAAAGCACTTTTGCAATGAAGAAAATATGCAATACTTTTTTTTTGCAAGGGAAAGAGAACTCACTAAATTCAGTCACAGGATCTCAATTCAAATCAGGTCTTAGCCAATTTTCTGCTCCTGTGACCTATCAGTGAGTTTCTTCTTTTCTCTTAACTTTAGTTTCTTTATTGAGAAGGAAGAGAAGAAAGGAAAGAAGGAAAGGAGGGAGGAATGGAGGAAGGGAGAGAGTGAGGAAGGAAGGAAGGAAGGAAGCAAGGAAGGGAGGGAGGGAGGGAAAGAGGAAGAGAGAGAGGGAGGGAAGGAAAGAGGGAGGGAAAGAGGAAAGAAGGATTTATTAAGTACATACTATATACCAAGCACCATGCTAAGCACTGTATTAATATCTCATTTAATCCTCACAACCCTAGGAGGTAGGTGCTGTTATTATCCTCAATTTAGAGTTGAGGAAACTAAGGAGGCAGAGGTTAAATGATTTGCCCAGGGTCATACAGATAGTAAGTGAGGCCAGTCAGGTCTTCCTGCTCTAACCACTGTTCCACCTGTTCCAAAGAAGACTTTGGACTAGATGACTTCTGCTCCACAGCTGTCACTTGGAATTTTTACACCTGGCACAAGTGACATGGAGCTTGTCTTCAGCTGAAAGAGAGCACAGAGACACCAGTGCAAGGCCAGTTCTGAGGAATAGGTGGATCAGGGCAAGACAGGGCAGGGAGCTCGCCTCAGTCCACCACCTGGTGGATTCCTTTTTTTGTAAAGTGTAATTTCAGTGGGATAGGGAACTCACAGCAAGGAAATTCCCTCTACCAATACAGATCTTCTACTTACAGTCTTAGAGAGAAGTTAAGTGACTGGCTTAAGGTCACCAAGCTAGTACATGTCAGAGACAGAACTTGAGCATAGCCTTCCTGGCTTGAAGGTCAGCTATTTTTCTACTCCATTAGACCACCCAACCTCTCAAATAGGACAGCTTCTTATTCTAACGAATTATTTTTGCTACCTAGCTGCTAAGCTCTGGTGTTTCTATAATGCTATAGAATCATGGAATCAGAGATTGAGGGATGGAAGGAACCTTAGAGGCAATCAAATTTAACCTCATTTTACAGATAAGGAGATTGAGGCACAGAGAAATGTAAATTGGGTGCAGTGGACAAAGCCTCCTTGCCCTGCCCTAGTTGTGGTTCTCTTCCTAGGGATTTTTAATTTCTAGATTCCTGATTTCATGTCTCCTGCTGCCCTCTTACTGATCCAGGAAACTTCTTAATTCCTTTTCTGTCCTTTTAAGGGGCCATCTGGACCCCTGTTCTTCATAAGGAGAGAGAGAAGGACTGCTAATGATCCCATTCTTGCCAACTGATTATAGGTTTAACAGAAGAGCTGGACAGCAGGAACTCAGGATTCATTTTAGTTCTTCATTTAACTCACTTGGTTAAACTACTTACGTTCCAATAGATAAACACTAATAGTTGCCAATATGAACACAGGTGGAAAGAGTTGAAAATGCTTACATTGATATAATTAACGAGACTAAGAGGCTTGGCACTGAAGAAGAGTATAGAAAGTATTCTCCACTTTCTTTGAAGAGGTGGGGCGGGGGCAGGCTACAGCCGTGTAACACTATATATATTGTTACGCTTAGTTGAAGAGTTGTTTAATTTTACTGAACATTTTTTCTTTTTATATTCTTTATCACAACAGATGAGTTTCTACCTAAGGAAGAGGGGAGGGGTATAATTGGAAATGAAGATGATATTATAAAATATATTAATAAAAACTTGCTTTAAAACCTCACACTGAAGCACTTCATTTATCTGTTTGATAACACGGCCACTTAATAAACCTAAAGGACTCCAGTCTCAACAACACTAAACTAGATACGCTAAGCAAAGTCTCCCAAACATCACAAAATTTAGAGTTGGAAGGGACCAGAGAGTGATTGTAAACCCATTCTCTTATTTTATTTTATGCACTTTTGGACACATCAGATGCCTTCCAACAAACACTTAAACTTCCAACAAAGTGCCCTCTCTAAGAAATTTAATTTATTTGATTGTTAATAAGAAGGAAAGAGCCAGCTAACTTCAATAAATATCAACCATTGTATTTCACCAGAATTCTGTTGCCTCTCCATGTTCACATTATTTATGTTGTCATAGTCCTTGTGTGTATTATTCTCTTGGTTGTGTTGCTTCACTCTGCATCACTTCATACAAGCATTCCCATGTTTCTCGAAATTGTTCCTATTTTTCATTCCTTTTGGTACAGTGATATTCCATTATGTTCACATACCATAATTTGTTCAGCCATTCTCCAGTCATTGGGCACACATTTGGTTTCCAATTTTTTGTTATCATAAATCATGCTGCTGGCAAAACAATGTACACAATGACTAAAATAAGGTAAAATAAAACAACTCGAAATTAACAAAACTTTTGTTTTCGTGTCATTTCAGTCACATCCAACTCTTCATGGCCCCATCTGGGGTTTTCTTGGCAAAGATACTGGAGTGGTTTGCCATTTCCTTCTCCAGCTCGTTTTACAGATGAGGAACTAAGGCAGACAGGGTTAAATGACTTGCCCAGGGTCACACAGAGTATAAATGGATTTGAACTCATGAAGATGAGTATTCCTGATTTCAAGCCCACTGCTCCATCCACTGTGCCACTTAGCTGCCCTAACAAATCTTAGAAAAACATAAGTGGAGTGACCAATCTTGGCCCCAGAGAAGAGGTAAGAGGGTAGGGGAGCTATGGGTCCAGGATGTTGCATATAGATTGTCAGATTTGCCACAGTGAAAGTTGGTTTTGCTTAACCGTTATTTATTACTAAGTTGGGGTAGGAGGAGATAAAGGGTGAGGAAAACATGGATATGTTCAGAAATATATGTTATGCAAAAATAAAAGGTATCAATAAAGCAGGAAAAATAAAATAATGCTATTATGAACATTTTTGTACATTTATGCTGCTTTCAATAACTTTCTCTGAGAAGTACTTTCTATGTGTGTAAACTTCCAGACTTCAACTTCTTTGCTGACTAGTGCCAGCTTGCCTGGAACCTCAGTGGTAGAAAAAAGCAAACATTCAGACCTGCCTCTCCTCTATGCTGCTCTGATTCTGGGCTGCTTGGCAGCATGGACCCCAAGCATCCCAAGAGAGCTTGTTTTTGAAAGCATGTGCCAAGTCCTGGGACTCACTAAACCATGATGGGTTTCTTCCTCCTGACATGGCCTGAAGACCACCATTCTAGAAGCTCCCTGGTAACATCCCTGATTATAACCCTCCCCAGACTTTTCCTAGTCCCATTTGGAGGTGTTAGTTTCAGTGTGAGACCATTGAGGGGCTGCAAATGAAAAACTGTATTGTTTTCAGTATTTGATCAATCAACAAGCATTTATTGAGCACTTCCAGAAAGGTTTTTCACCTCTTTTGTGTCAGAGACCCTTTGGCAATCCAGTGAAGTCTATGCACCCCTTCTCAGAATAGTTTTAAATAATTAAAGGAAATGCTAAATTTAAGATAGAGGTTAGGTGAAAAGAAAGATGTAGGGTTTTTTCGCCAGCATCCAAGTTTCCATACCCCAGGTTGGGAATCCCTGACCTACTATGTACAGGGTACTGGGGATACAAAGACAACAATGAAATGGTCCCTCCCCTCAAGGAGCTGTATATACATACAAGTATACACAAAAGACAGGACTATGAACTGGCCCTGTGATTACATCAATATAGCCCAGGGGTGGGGAACCTGCAGCCTTGAGGCCACATGTACGCCTCCAGGTCCTCAAGAGTGGCCCTTGGACTGAATCCAAACTTCACAGGACAAATCCCCTTAAGAAAAGGATTTGTTCTATAAAGCTTGGACTCAGTCAAAAGGCCACACCCAAAGACCTAGAAGGCCATGTGTGGCCTTGAGGCTGTAGGTTCCTCACTCCTGGCATAGTGAAATCTCTGGACAAGAAAACTCCCTCTACCAAGGTAAGTCAGTACCTTTCCTGCATCTTAAAGTCTTGGAGTAACCACCGAGAGTGACCTGCCTAGGGTCACACACAAGCAGTATATATTTGGAGACAGAACTTGAACCCAGGTCTTCTTAGCTCCAAGGCTGGCTTTCCACCCACTATGCCACACTGTATATTATCTACGAAATATAGCAAGTAGATATGAGGTAATTTAGGGGATGGGGCTTATAGGAAAGAAGCATTAGAACCTGGGGTGATTGGGAAAGGTGTAGGAGCAGGTGTTTGAGCTGGAATTTGAAGGAAACTCAGGACTCTAAGAGGTAGGTTCAGTGAGAAAGGACTTTATTCTGAGTATGGGAGATAGCCTATGAAAAGTCAGAGAGATGGGTGATGGAACATCTTGCATGACAAACTTATAGAAGGCCAGTTTGGTTAGACCACAGAGTGCACGAAGGGGAACAAAGGGTAATAAATAGGTTGGAACCAGGTTGTGATGTGCTTTAACTGTCAAAAAGAAGCATCTCCATTTGATACTAGGGGCAAATTTATTGGGCAAGGGAGTGTCATGGTCACAACTGGGCTTTAGGAATATCATTTTCATGGAGGATGCATTGAAGTAGGGGAGACACTGCAAGTGGGAAGACCAATTAGGAGGGTATTGCAATAGTCCAGGCTAGTGGCGATGAGAGCCTGAACTAAAATATAGTAGCCCTGTGAGTGGAGAGAAGGGGAGAGATAGGAAAGAAATTTTGGAGGTAGAATCAATAAGGCTTGGAAACTGATTTAATTGGTCAGCTTGTCTATTTTTCTAAGGGAGGGAAGGAAGGAAGAAAAGAAAATGGGAGGAAGGAAGGAAGGAAGTAAAATGGGAAGGAAAAAATGGGAGGAAGGAAAGAGGGGAGGAAAAAAGGACAGGAGAGAGGAAAGAAGAAAGAGAGGGAATGGGAGAGGAAAAAAGAAAGGAGGGAAGAAAGGAAGGAAAATGGGAGGAAGAAAGGACAGGAGGAAGGAATGATGAGAGAGGGGAAGGAAGAAAGAGAGGGAGTGGGTGTAGGGGAAAAGGTAATGGAGCAAGGAGGGAAGGAGGAAGGAAGTATTTATTATGCACCCACCACATGCCAAGCACTGTGCTAAGTGTTTTAATATTATCTCATTTGATGCTCACAATAATCCTGGTACATAGGTGTCATTATTATCCCCATTTTACAGGTGAGGAAACAGATGGGAGAGAAGGGTGGAAAGAAAATAATACAAATGATACATATTCTTTCTTCATCATCTGTATTAGTAGAATTTCCTTGGTCATTTCTAGAAAGAAGGAAATCACAGCCTTCAAGCAGCTACGTGAGTGCTGGAAGTCAGCACCCTACTGATAGGTAACATTCTTGCCATCTATGTCCCACCCAAATCCCACAGTTTCCCAAGTCACAGCTCTGGAGGTTGGTGTTAGCTATTCCTTCCCTTCTACCACAACACTTTATCCTTTCCCTGAAGAAAGAGAATTGAAGAAAAATAAGCAATTTGCCTTGTATGTTATTTACCTAGTAGGCGATTTCTTATTTCTGATGTATACAATTGCCTCGGTAACCCTGTATCCATTTCCACTGCTCCAGTCAGAGTCCTCCTTGCTTGGGTATTTCTGGAAGCTAATAAGGAGGCATCACTGGATTACAAAGGAGATTCAGCTGGCTATCTCCAATTACCCCTGGACATTGGAGAGGCAGGATAAGCAGTGGAAAGAGCACTGACTGATAATTAGAAAACCTGGGTTATTGTGTCTCTGTCATTAGCCAACTGTGTGGCCTGGAGTGAGTGAATAAATTACACCCTCCATGAACCTCAGTTTCCTCAAATGTGGCATGAAGGATTTGAAGTAAATGGTCCCAAATGTCCTTTCAAATTCTAACAGTCTATGTGGAACTTCTCTTCCAGTTCTAACATCCTTCGTTCCTTAGTACAGTCAAAAGAAATGATTGCGAGGCACTGGAACAATGGACAGTGTTGGGCTTGTAATCAGAAGACTTCAGTTGAAATGCCACCTCAAACCCTTATCAGACATATGACCGTAAACAGGTCAGTGAGCCTCAGTTTCCCCATTTGGGAAAAAATTAGGATAATACTACTGGTATTTCAAGCAGCTAGTGGACAGCGTGTTGGATCTGGAGTCAGGAAGACTCATCTTCCTCAGTTAAAATCTAGCCTTGGATACTTACTATCTATATGACTCTGGGCACTTAACCCTTTTTGCCTCAGTTTCCTTATCTGTCAAATGAGCTGAAGAAGGAAATGGCAAACCATTCCCATGTCTTTGCCAAGAAAACACCAAATGGGGTCATGGAGGGGTAGACATGACTGAACCCACACATATGTGCACACACATGCACACACATACACACACGCACATGCCCACACACACATGCACACCCACATGAGACAGGTAAGTACCTATAATACCTGCTATCCTAAGGCTCAAATGGAAAATGTATGTAAAGCACTTTTTAAACCTTAAATTGCTATCCACATGTCTGCTATCATGATTATTATTAGCAGCATTAGCAGATCTTTTCCAGCTCTCCCATGTTCTGCATTCTAACATGTCATCTCCTAAGATTCCTTTCAGTTAGATCAGCTGAAAAACCCTATAGCTTTTAGCATTTAATCAATCAGCAAGCATTTATTAAGCACTTACAGAGAGATTGTTAACCTTTCGTGTCACAGAGTGGGAGTGGGAAAGGACCTTTCAATATTCCTTGTCCCAAGAGTCTGGTTGCCACGGTTCCTACTAGTTCTACTACCTTCTGATTCGATGACTTAAGTCACAATGGACTCAGGTTTGTTTTTTGTTTTTTTGTTTTTTCTTTTAGACTAGACCTGTGATATCATCAGGATGGGGAGTTAATCATCTCTACCACTTCAGATTAATTTATAAACCTATAATCTAAGAGTCTTGGAGCACTGAGAGGTTAAGTGATTTGGCCAGGGTCACAGAGCCAATATGTGGCAGCAGTGGGATTTGAACTCAGGTCTTACTCTCTAGCCATCACATCAGACTGCCCTTGCTTTGAGATAACCAGACAATATTTACCCTCACTTTACACAATGCTACATATTCCCCTGGGCCCAATTTCAATTTGTGAAATCTAAGAAGTTTCCCATCTCAAAGAACGAGGACTGTCAGAAGGCTGAGAACTAAACATTATCAAGAGGGAGACAATGAAATTTGTGGTTCTTCTGTACTGTTCTCATAATTCAGTGGGAGTGCACATCTAAACACCATTCTTACAAAAGTTTATCTTTGAACTACTAAATGGCCTTGATTGGGAAGGGATCATTTATTGAATCTCTCACAAGATGCCTATTAAGGGAGAATACTGCCATTACAAAAATATAAATATATATTTTTTCATATACATTTATGTATGTATGTATAGTTTATTAATAGATTGTTGATATTGCTGTTGAGTTGTGTCTGACTCTTCGTGACCCCACCTGGGGTTTTCTTGGCAAAGATATGTAAGTGTCTGGGGCTAGAGTTGAACTCAGGTCTTCCTGACTCCCAGCCTGGCACTCTATCCTCTGTGCCACCCAGCTGCCTAGATGGACAGATAGACAGGCAGACAGAAGGATTTTTTAAAAGTTAGTAACTTAGGCAGGTGGATTAAAATATTCTAAAAACAAATCCATTTTACTCTAAACTTTCATCAAATCTAACCAAAGCCAACAGTGACATCAGTCCTCTCTGGACTAAACAGACTTAACAAAACAAAATAGAGGGTTTTGTTGTCATTCAGTCAATTTCAGTTGTGTTTGACTCTTCATGGCCCCATTTGGGCTTTTCTTGGCATTTCCTTCTCTAGCTTATTTTACAGATAAGGAAACTGAGGCAAACAGGGTTGTCCAGGGTCACACAGCAATATCTGAGGCCAGATTTGAAATCAGGTCTTCCTGACTCCAGGCCTGGCACTCTATCCTTTGTGCCACCTAGCTGCCCACAAGATGTAGGTTAGCAGGTGTGCTTATGTATAATAATAATGATAATAATAATAATTCACATTTATGTGGCACTTTAAGATTTACAAAGTGCTTCCCTTACAAGATTGTGAGGGAATGAGTTCTAGTGTTACAGTCAGAGAAACTAAGCTTCAGAGAGTTTAAGTGACTTATCAATGGTCACACAGCAAGAACTAGATACACTTGAGTAGGAAAGCCCTACTCTTTCAGCTACAACACACACACACACATATATATATATATATATATACATATATATATATATATATATATATATATATATATTTATACGCACATACAAATTTCAATGCCAAAAAGTGGAAATTTTTTAAAAAGCAAAGATACTGATCTTGATTATCATCATTTCCTAAAAAAAATTACCCAATGTAAAGTAGTCACCATAATGAGGAGGCCAAAAGAGTCTCCAAACAGTGTTAACCAGCAAAGATTTGCCAAGTAGAGATAAGTAGCAGCTATGAATAACACAGGTTAAGAATATAAACTCATTATAAAGGCCTTATTTCTCAGATATATAGAAAACTGAATCAAATTTCTAAAAATAGGAGCCATTCTCCATCTGATAAATGATCAAAGACTATAACAGGCAGCTTTCAAGAGGAAGAAATCAAAGCTATCAATGTTCACATAAAAAATACTCTAATACACTAGTAAATTAGAGAAATGCAAATTAAAACAGCTCTGAGGTACTATTTCACACACATCAGATAGACTAAGAATACAGGAGAGGAAAACGACAAATGCTGGATGAGATGAGACACTAATGCACTGTTGGTGAAGCTGTGAACTGGTCCAACCATTCTGATAAACAATTTGGAACCATACTCAAAGGGCTATAAAATTGCGCATACCCTTAGACCTAGCAATACCACTACTAGGTCTATGTAGGAGAAGGACTCATGTACAGAAAATATTTACAGCAGCTATTTTGTAGTGGTAAAGAATTGGAAACTGAGGGGATGTCCATCAATTGGGAAATTGGTGAACAAGTTATAGTATATGACTCTGATGGAATACTATAGTGCTGTAAGAAATGACGAAGGGGGTGGTTTAGGAAAACCAGGGAAAACTTATATGAACTTCTGCAAAATGAAGTGAGCCGAACCAGGAGAACAATATGTGCAGTAACAGCAATACCGTAATGATAATCAACTTTGAAAGACTTAGTAACCCTGATCAATACAATGATCCATAACTCCAAAAGATGCATGATGTAAAATGACATAAAAACACCTCCAGATAGAGAATTGATGGACTCAGAGTAAAGACTGAAGTATATATTTTTTTCTCTTTATTTTTCAGAACATAGTTAATGAAGAAATAGTTTTCACGGCTTAATATATGTAACGGGTATCATATTTCTTCCCGTCTCAATAGGTGGGTGAGGGGTTGGAGGAAAGAAGAGAATCTAAAACTGAAAATAAAAATAAAATTAGAAAAAAGTATATAAGCATTGCAAAACATTATGAAGGAGGATAATGGAAGATTATCTGTAATATTGTGATATAAAACAGTAAAAAGCAGGAGTTAAAACAAATCTACAGAAATATTGAAAAGAAACTCAAATGAGCCAAATCATCTCAAAAGCATTCAGAGATGAGGACAACAAATAGAAAACATAATGAATCTTTCAATGTTTCTGTAATGATCTATTTTGTTATCAATGAGAGAGGTGCCAGCACTTTAGAAGCCTAACTTATCATTCCTTGATATGCTATAAGAAGAAATAGCATTAGTACAAAGTCAGAAACAGCAGCTTCAACAGACCAGTAGATGTCAAAGAGATGTCATAATTTTGAAAGCATTGTGTTATCACTTTAGATAATACCTTATAAAGGAAAATTTAGCAAGAAAATAGAAAAAATCACAGGCAATATTAACACCCAAAAAAGCAACAGAGGAGGGGTTAACTATTTCTATGTAAGCGATTTTCTTCATAATCTTAAATACTCTATTTTATATGTTTAAAAACATTATTCTAAGAAAGGATTCATGTGATTCACCAGACTTCCAAAGGGGTCCATGAAGCAAAAAAAAAAAAAAAAAAGGTTAAGAACCACTACAATAGAATAAACATCATTAATTACTGACCCATTTGCCTGCTTTCTCCTTTTTTGGCAAATCTTTGTGAGAATAATTTGCCTACATATTGACGGTTTCCTTTATGAAAATATGAGAAGAGAACCAGTCTTTTAAAAACATCTTTACAGTCACACAGTTTGCTGAAAGGTACAGAGAAGGAGATCCTACTGGGCTTATTGTTTATTGATTACCAGAAAAAAAAAAAGCATCTGACTTGTCAGAACAAAATACGGCCTTAAAAACTGTACTCCAAAAGGGAGTCTCTCATGTTTATGTTAAAATCTAAGAAGATGCTTTGATAAATGCAAGCACAGGAAAAACTGGTCAATAATCCTCTATTAATATTAAATAAAGCATTTTTAAAAAGATGTATTCTTGCCAAAGATGTTCACTATCAAGAAGGATGGCTTGCTCAAGGTCCAAATGGAAAGAATCGTATAGATGATGAAGTCTTCCCGATATTTCCATCTACGAATGATATTATGCCGACTGCTTCAAACCCCAGTACATTATAGGGTGGCCTAAAAGAAAGCCATTATTATTTGAAATCAGCCTATCAATTCACATAGGAAATCCTAAATGGATAAAAAAGGTTTCAGTTGAGTGACCATTCCATTGAATTTAGTACATATATCCAGGAGAGGTACTGCATATAGATAGACAAGGAGTTGGATCCAGGATTGTACAGAAGGAAGAGGAGTCAGATTACCTTTAGGAAACTACAGTCCCTTTAACAGTACAGAATTTGTTTCCTGCTACAAAGAGCAAATCTTTTCAACTCAAGTGTTTTCGTGGCAATGCAACATGGTTTCAAGTCTCAGAATACTTAAAATCTCATAGGAATCAAAGGTATAAGTCATCAAAAGACAATAAATAAATGAATGGTGGGCACAGGTGGGCTATAACATAATTTCAATGATTTAACTATACTCAAGAGGTGGTATCCCATATACTCATCAACTAGGACCTACTCAGTACAATAATCTTGCCAACTTCCCTGTGGGCACACATGTGGCTACTCCCTTCCCTTCTTCCTACCACTTTTTTTTGTTCCAAGAGTAATAATCACATTAATACTATCTTTACTACTGGAAAGGCATGACAATCTATTTCCCCTTAATTCTACTCACAATCCCAGAGCCTGCCTCCACCAAAAGTACCTTCCTTGCTCAACTCTCCCCCTCTTCTCCCATATATATTGAATTCCTCTATTAGAATGTAAGTTCCCGTAAGACAAAGACTGACCTGATTTATATTTTTGCCCTCCTCCGCAGAACATAATTAGGCTCATATTAGGTGCTCAATAAATGCTTATTGATTTATTGTTTGATAAGGAATATAATTTTAGAAACGTGTCATATGAAAAAAAAGTGGGTCTATCACATGGCAAGAGTAAGAGATGCTAGAAGGAAGGCCCAAGTATTCTCCCAGTACTCATGAAATGTAAAAAGAGCCAGAGCAAACAACTACAGCGTCCTCTGTAGAGGATTGATGGAAGAACATTGACGTGAATTGCAGACAATGAGTCTCTAATTGTGCAGGGAATATCCACATTGATGGGACCACAGATCCATTGAAGTACAGAAGTAATTATATACATATGTAAGAGATTTTTCTTATGAAAAGCACCCCTGAAGGAAATTCCAAAAGAATTCTCAAAATGGTTTGAGTTATGGTATTGAATAGCTGGAGGGATGGAGGAATACAAGAATGATTGTTCCCAAGAAACATAAGGAGTTGGAGCGACTGGGTACTCAAATTCAGAGTGTATCGACAGTATTTGTATTACTGAAGGAACGTAGAAACAAATGAAGTCAGCACTTTCAGCAAAACAAATGAAAAAAACCTCAAAGTAGGAGGGTTCCAGATTACAAGCTTCTCCTACTCCCTAACATAATCCAGCTATGATTGTCTCGCCATCAACACCTCCCACTCAAGCCCTTATTCTAGAGAGTTGAGCTAAAGGGCCTCTAAGTTCCCTTCTACCTCTAAACCTATGATTTTAGGAAATACCTATTAAACATGTCAAAAAGCAGTGTACTAATTACCTAAAATTAAAAAATTTTTACAAAAATAAAATCAATTCGGCTAAAATTATAAGAGAAGCAGGTAAATGGGAAAAAGTATTTACAGCAAGTTTCTCTGATAACATTTTTCATTTCTAAGACATATAGGGAACTGATTCTAATTTATAGGAATAAGAGTCATTCTCCAGTTGACAAATAGTCAAAGAATGTTGAATAGGTAGATTTGAGAGGGAGAAATCCAAGCTATCATAGCATATGAAAATATGTTCTAAATCACTCATTAAAGAAATGCAAATTAAAACAACTCAGATTGACAGTTGACACAAATAAATCAGATTAGCGAAGATGACAAAAAAGAAAAATGGCATGTGCTGGAGAGGCTGTGGGAAAACAAGTACATTAATGTATTAATTGGTACAACTGTGGACTAGTCCAGCCATGCTGGAAAGCAATTTGGAACTTTGCTCCACCAAACTATTAAACTGTGCATACCTTTTGACCCAACGATACTAAGTCCATCCCCAAAAAGGATTAGAGAATGAGGAAAAGGATCCATATGTAAAAAGAATAGAAGCTAACATTTATATAGTGCTTGACTATCGATATTGGTAACAGGGTTTTTTGATTTGTTTGTTTTTCCTAGTTTCTCAGTGAGGGAAGGGGATGGGATGGAAAAGAGGGAAGACAGATCTCCATGAACACAAAATTAAATCACTTTTTAAGAAAGAAAATAAACAGAACTAAACATTTTTAAAATGAAAGAAAGATTGTAGGAAAATGCAAACAACACTGGATCTTGAATTAGGATGTGAGTTCACATCCCATCTCCTATACTTACAACCTGTGTGACCTTCAGCAAATTGCTTATCCCTCCCTGGGCCTCAGTTTCTTTTCAGTGATATGAGGACCACTGAGGTCCCTAGAAGGGACCTAGAACAGTGCTAGAAGCTCTAGCTCTATTAGCCTATTATCTGGACCACTCAATAGGCCCTTAAACATAGAAGATTGTCGATGACATCCTCTCTTGTTTTCATATGATCACATATTGATCACTAATAGAAACCTTGGAGATCATCCACAGCAAGTGTTTTTTTTTTTAATGTCATAGTCCCCTTTGGCATTCTGGCAGAGCTTAAGGACCCCTTTTTAGAATAATGTTTGTGCCAGCAAAGCAGACCAAGCAAAGGCAGACGCAGTCAGCTGCAGACCCCCAAAGGGCTCCTCCTGCCTGTGCGTGGAACAAATACGCTTCATCCATCTTGTGTCTGACTTATGTACGGAGCAGACACCTCGCACTGAGAGTGACATCATAACCAGAGGGACTGGGTATTATGGATGTGTTATTGGGTGCCAGGGTGCCCTCTAATCTAATCTGTTTGCTTCTAATTTATAAATATATCATATATATGTACAGATACATATATATTTGACCTACATAGATATATAGGTAACTATTTTGCTTAGATTTCTATAGTAATGGAAAAATGATGACAACAGATGTCCCCGTTTGAGTTTGGTTATACAACAAACGTGCTACTGAGTTTGAAAAAAAAAAAAAGAATAATGTTTGTGGCCAACATTTATAATTGAAGGAAAAGCTGAATTTTAATTAGAGGCTGATGAAAATAGAGATGTCTTCTTTTTCCCATGCAAGTTTATAGACTCCCTAAAATCTATCCATGATCCAAGAATTCCTAAGCTAGACGAACCTCCTCATTTCCTAAAGAAGTAAATTAAAATTCAGAAAGGCAATGACTATCTCAAGGTCCCATAGATAGTAAGGGCCAAGGACCAATTCAGGAATCAAACCTAGGTCTCTAGTCTCCAGGTCTCCATATCCATCTATTCATTTGACAAACATTTATCAAGTGCTTCCTGCTTACTCATTGTGCTGGGCACTAGTGTAGTATGACATATGTAATGCAGGGTAAAAAGTCCTGAAGGCAAAAGAAAAAGCAAAACAAATGCTTGGAGGGAAAAAAAAAAAAACCTTGAGAAGAGAGGGGTTAATGATAAAATTGCCCCCCAGAAAGAAAAAATGAATAGAAGCCATTGAATCATTTAAAAGCAAATGCACAGATCACTTCTAATCTTATCACCAGGCTGCTAACTCAAGCCTGGGATATCACCTCCATCAGCCTCCTCTTCCCTGTGACAGGAGGTTTGGAGGATAGAGGACTAAATTTCTCCCAATGCCTTCCTGCATAGAAGGCACAAATTAGACTTTCAGTTCTCTCCACTTTCCATGTGCAGCTCTGCCATGTTTCAACCCCAAGAGACAAGATGCTCCTGAGCCCGGTACCCCCTGGTTTCCCCCACCCCTTCCAGCTTCCTTTCATGCATTGTCTTCCCCTATTAGATTGTAAGCTCCTTGAGGGCAGGGACTGTCTTTCTTTTTCTTATTTGTATCCTTAGTACCCGGCATTAATAAATAATAACCTGCTTAATAAATGTTTATTGAATTGAAGATAAGAACAGAAGGAAGTTAAGAATGAAACAAAGCAGGCCAGCTTCAAAAGTAACATGCTGAATTTATTACATACCTTTTTTAAAAAGCAAACTCTACTTAATATAAATTTGCAGCTTCAGAAGCTATTATCTTTTTCTGTTCTCTCATATACAAGAAAACCTGCATTTTGTTTGTATTTAGTACAAATATAGATTTTTTTAAATTCTATAAAATAGAATTAAAGGGTGGCACAGTGGGTAGACCACTGGGCCTAATGTCAGGAAGACCTGAGTTCAAATCTGGCCTCAAACACTTATTAGCTGTGTGACCCTAGGCCAGTCAATCAACCCTGTTTGCCTCAGTTTCCTCATCTGTAAAATGAGCTAGAGAAGGAAATGGCGAACCACTCCAGTATCTTTGCCAAGAAAATTGCTGATACAGTCATAAAGAATCAGACACAACAGAAAACAGCTAAATAAACACAAATTTAAAAAAAAAATTTAAGAGCACTGAATATGGAGTCAGAGGTTCAAGTACTAGCTCTGCCTTTTACTACCTGTGTGACCTTGAACAAATCACGTAATTTCTCCAAGCTGCAGTTTCCTCATGCATAAAATGAGGGTGATGGACTGGATTTTCTCTAAGGTCCCTTGTAGTATTAAAGCTATGATCCAGCATCATGGCAACCAATGGGAACTGGAGAGTGAAGGGCAGGGAAGAGTCAGAAATGATACTGAGGGTTCAAGGCTGGATGACTGAGAGGATAGTAATGTCATCAATAGAAGGGATTGTTTGTTTCAGCCTTGACATAAAGTAGGTGCTTAAAAATGTGCAAATGTTTTACAGACACCTGGCGAGTTTGGAGGGAAGAAAAGATTTTTTTTTTAAGTTTTTAATTCTATTCATTTAAACTGAGCTAAAATGGATTCCCACTCCGAAAAAAGGACACACTCAATTAGATACAAAAGGAAGCATATGTAGATTCCAAAGGAGACCCAGCTCTCTTATCTCCACCTGCCCCTGGAGATTGGAGAGGTAGACCTGTGTATGAGCACCGGCTTCAAAGTCATGACACCTGGGCTCTGCTGTTAACAAGCTTTGTCATTTTGGGGAAGGCCATCTCCTCTCTGTGGTTCAGTTACCTTATGTGCAAAATGAAGGGGCTGAATGACTTGTAAGAACATTTCCTGCTCTGATATTGCATGTTCTAAGGTGTATTCCAGTGAGAACACAGTATATTTACAACACGGAATGTGGGCAGCACAGGCTTCTGCCACTACACCTTTCCCTTTATGACCTTGCTCTTTTTCAAGAAGATTCACTGACGTCGTTACTTATGAACTCAAGTTAACCAATCAATAGACAAACAGGAAAATTCCAATGAGAACCTTTTTTTTTCTCTTAGCTATGAGAACCCAGATGCTGGTCCAGGGACCTGACAGTTTTTGAACAGTCAGTTCCCACTGCATTTTGCAATACTTCCAAACATCTTTATGAATTAAAGTTAGGTTTACATGTGAAAGAAAGAGAGAGAAAGAATAGAGAGAATCAGAGAAAGGGGAAGAAATATAGGCCTCAGGGACTGTGTTATAAGAAGACTGTAATAAATACAAGCGACCACCAATACAGTGACCACCACTATGAAAAATGACTCAAAAAGACACATGACAGAGCAGGTTCCAAAATGATATCGATTCCTGCTTGATACAATTCCTCAATTATCCAAGCTGGGCTTTTAGTCCTTTACTATTTAAGTTAATCACTTTAAAAAGTTTTTTCTTGCTTCCTTTTTCTTAAAGGAATAACAAGATCCAATAAGTCACAAACATAATAGCTTGTAGCTGCCCTTGGATGGATTTGCAATGCAGTCTTTTATTTTCTGGGATCAATGTCTGTGACATATTCCATCCTTCAGGAGGATCTGTTTATGTCAATACATTTTTTCTGTCCACTAAGTGAAGAAATTGATGGAATCCCCTGTACTCATTACCTATTGCCAACCCTCCACTCCCTTACTACTTCCTTCAATCCTCAGGGAAAGATAAATGGCCTTCCCTTAATTGGGAATTCGTAAAGTTAGAGATCAAAACTCTATACCAACAAATCAATCATTCATTATAAGCCAAGCCCACAAATCAGATAGATGTAAAGTTATTAAAATCAAAAGCAAAAACAAACAAAAAATATCCCTAACCCAACATATCAGTAAGAAGGTACTGGCTTCTGTGATAAAATGCTATCAGTCAAATACCATCTGTTTATACAGATGCCACTGACTTTCTATGTTTACCATGAACAGAAAAATACTTTAAAAAATACAATTACTTAGTTGTAGAGCTCAAAATCACCAATGTTACATTTTTTTAAGTTCTAAAAGATGACTTTTGTTATTCACATCCTAACTATTTCCTTATAATACTGTCCCAATCCTAGAACCCGCTATTATAATAAAAACAGTTACGGTAAAACTAACCAACTCAGTGACTGTATCTGAAAATATATGCAATATTCTGTGCCTGGTGCTCCCTAACACCCTTCCAAAAAAAAAAAAAAACAAAACCATGTTCTTTGGATTGCATTTCAGTCTTCTCTGATTTGCCCCAATGTATTTGTCTAGCCATATTCCCCACTACACCCTGTCATTTTGTATCAGTAATTAAGGTGGGCATTTTTTACTGTTTTCTCTTTTGGGGCACTTCTTTAATCAAGTGCCCTTGATGAGTCTGGCTTTTGTTTCTTTGATTAAATCAGGGAGTCTTTGATGACCTGCTTACCTCAAGGGAAAGCCTAGTTTACATGGGTTTGAGTCTCATATTGTGACGTCCTTTGACCCTGAACAGGGTATATAAACTCAGAGACTGGAGTTTTGCCTTTGGGGCTCTCCCTCACTGGAAGAGTGTTGGTGTGGAGACTCTGGGTAGCCGCCGGACCGCTCCCCGCCCCCCAGCTTTGAGGAAATCCAAATGTTGATGCTTCCCCAGTAACTGTGTATTGCTGTGGTTAGACTGCTTTGCGTTGTTTGCTCTGTTGATGTTGTCTCTGTTAGTAATTTCCATTTGTATTTGCTCCGAAGTTCAGGGTGCTGGCTTTTCCCCCGAACTAAGTGAATGATATATATGTGTGTTTGATTAAAGTGAGACTTTTGACCCCTTACAGTTGCTTTCCTTAGAAAAGCAGATCAAAGAACCTGTGCTGGGAGCTCTTGTTGCTGGTCTTGTTGGGTCTTACACCTCAACCACAGCTGCAAGCAGCATTGTTGTTACACATTTACCATATTCTTCAGACAAAAAGGGGTACTCGCTATTCCCCATATTCATAAGCTATTGAGTCAAATGTGTTGATAGGCTAACCACATGGAGATGGCCAGAAGACAGTCAGAAATATGGGACTAATAAAGGTCAGGAGAGAAGCCAAGGCCAGGGCCAAATTTACGAGTCGTATGCAAAGAGCTGACAGTTGAAGCCTGGGATTAAATGGCCTAGGTTGCCAAGAGAGGGAGATAAAGAGAAGATGGGGGAAGTAGGGTGGAGAGGGGAAGGGAAAGAGAGGGAAGGAGAGAGGGGGGAGGGAGGGAGGGAGAGAGAGAGAGAGGACAAAGTCAATGAAAACTTCTTGGAAAAGGATAAAAAGGAGTTAATTAAGCTAAGAGGTTAGAGGTGAAGAGGGTGAGAGAAGATTTTGAACCACTAACTTGTCTGAGTAGGGAAAGGAATGGAGAAAGTACAGAGAGAGAGAGAGAGAGAGAGAGAAGAGAGAGAATGAACTTCTGAAGCCTCTATGAGGCTGAAGAATAAAGAAGAGGCAGTGAAAAAAGTTCTGAGAGATGGAGAAGCAGTTTTGTACACTGTCCCATAGAATCATAGAATCAGCATTGGAGGGGAATTTAACGGTCACATGGTCCAATTCTTTCACTTTATAAATGAGAAAACTGAGGTCCTGAGAATCTTTGACTTGCCAAAGGTCATGAAGCAAATCAGCAGTAGATCTAGGATGAGAATCTGGCTCTTCTGATACTCAGTCCAGAATTCTTTCCACCTTCACCACACTGCCTTTCTGCTGTAAGCCTTCAAAAGTGAAACACATTCACTTTTCCTTCCCTGAAACTTGGCATCAAATTATTTCCCTCTCTTCCATCTTCTTCAGCCACTCTCCCTAATCTCAGAAGTATTGAACACAGATGTGGAATCTCCCAAGCTATAAAAACCACCACATATCTTTTTCAGCCCTGTATATTCTGAAGAACACTGGGCAAAAATGACTCTAGACTAGGAAGAATGAAAAAAATTTCCTCTCTCTAACAAAGGAACCACCACCACCACCAACAACAACAAAATAACATGGCTATTTTCTGGCTTGTGGAAGCCCTTGGAAATATTCCTTCATGGACATCCTTAGTGACAACCTGGTTTTCCCCACATAATAGAAAGAAGACTGTTAAAAATTGTTGTTTACATGTAACTGGGGAAAAATTAAATACTAAATAAATACAAAAAAAGAAAGAAGACTGAAAGGAAGTCAGGAGACATGAGTTCCAAGCTTGGTTCTTCCACAAATAGCCTATGTGGATCTAGGCAAGCCAGACTCATCTCTACGCTTCAGGTTTCCATCTCTAACATGTAGAGTTTTTATTAAATGATGAAAGAAGACAAGGAAAATCCCTGGAGAATGGGGAATGATAAAAGGTCACTGAATTTGTCAATTAGGATATTTCTAGTCAATACTGATAGAGTAATTAAGGAATCTCTAGGTGGCACTGACAAGGCAAAACAAGTGTGGACTATTCAAGATGTCTGACGATGAAGAGAAGGAAAAAAACAGAAGAGTAGTTCAAGAGAGCAGTAGAATTTTAGGTACTTTTTTTTTAGGGACACATAAGTGAGGTAGAGTGGAATAGTCAATAGAAAACCAGCCTCAGAGCCAAGATCTGTGTTCAAGCCCTACTTCTGATACTACTGGATGCAACACTCTAAATTGCAGAGAAGATGCTGACCTGAATTGGTAGAAGGAGTTTCCATACCCAAGAATCCCCTATTCCAATGAATTTGCAGGTGGAGTCAATAAAGGAGAACAAAGCATATATGTAGACAGTCAGGAAGGAACCACTGAAAAGGAAAAGACTGAAGAAAGAGGGGGAAGTCTGTTTGATTGATAGAACAAAATCTCTCCCAGGATCTGAAATGTCCTCTCTCCCCTTCCTCATATACTGAATACTTTCTCATCTTTTAGAGCCCAACTCAAATGCTTCTCCAGGGATCCTTCCCTGATCCCTCTTGGTGATGATCTTGCCTTTTAGATCTTGAATAAACCCTTGGTTTTATTACTCTTTAATGCACTTAGCTGGTATCATTGTGTAACTGTATTAGGATCGTATTCCTCTACCAGATTGCAAGCTTCAAGAGGCCAAGGGATGTGCCTTATCAGATTTTAGATCTCCCTCAGTGACTAGTATAGTGCTATGTACCCAAGAAGCATTTTAAAAATCATTTTTGTTTGGATTTGGATAGTACAAGGGGCCAGAGGGAAGCACTAGCACTGGTAAGGAAGAGAAGCATGAATTCTTAGAGATAACGAAAGTAGGAGAAAATGAAGAATACCGAGTTTTGAATCATGGAGGAGCAGAGTTGAGAAGGCTCACATTGGATAGCGTTTATCTTGATTCAGCAGGAGTCATGATTACCTTATACAAAAGGGATGGGGCAGTGACAGATGGAGGTTTTAGGGAAGTAAAAATGGTCTCAGTCACTGCGGGAAATGAGACTAGGAGTCAACAAGATGAAGAAAAGAATGCAGGTGATGCTGACTCAACATGCACCAAAGGATTGACCACTGTCTGTTCTTGGTATTATGAACCCAGCTACATTTGATGAAACCTACAAGTACCTAAGAGGCAAGGAAAAAATAGATCTCCATCTTTTTGAGGGTTGTATTGATTTCCAGCTTGTTTTAAACTTTAAGAAGCAAAGATTTAATCTGTTCTACAGAAGCCCTTTGTAGAGAGTTCTAGCATCATTTCAGTGAAATAAATTAAAAGTTGGGGGTTTGGTTTTTATTTTTAAGGAGCACAGTTACCAATGGTCCCAAATTATCATTTAACCTCTCAAAGCCACTTAAAGGAAGTTTTAACTACCTCATTACACAGTTCCTTGGAAGCATCCTGGGGCAGTAAAGCTAGAGGCACAAGAGCGGGGGAATGCTCTTTCCCAGGGAGATAGTCAACATTTTTGTTCTTTATTGCTGTCACTTCACGGTCTCTATTTCTGCCTCACATCAATAAATTAAAAGGAAGAAAAAGCAAAAAAATAATATCTGAGGTTCAATTTATCCACAAGATTTTATGATTGCAATGAGGAGAAAACAGATAGCAGAAGACAGGGTGACTTGCACAATGAATCCATTCATTCCTGTATTGACCTGTGCACTACGGAGAGTTGAGCAGTGATTCAAATAAGTGAGAATCTTCATCACTTCAATCTGGCCTAAAGGTTTTTATTTTTACCCCTATACATCTGTTTTGCTTTGGCCTGGGGTTGGTTGGTTGGTGAAGACACAGCCTAAGGCTTTCAAAGCTAATACTATCCTAAACCTGCTGCTCCTTTTGACTTAGGTTTTTCTGTTGGTAGCATTTGGCTTGTCATACCCATCTCTCATAACCAAACAATTACCAAGTCTTGTCAATATCACCTCCTCAACATATCTGACATGTGTCCTCATCTTTCTTCCCTAGGGCAGATACTCATTACCACTCTTCGGGATTATCAAAAGGACTCCTAATGGGTCTTTGTACCTCAACTCTCTCCTCCAAATTGCTTTATGTTGTCACCCAAATAATGGTTCTTAGTCTGATCATATCATTCCTTTCCACAAAAATCTTCATTAGCTCCCTACTGCCAACCAAATAAGGTTCCAATATCTCTACTTGGTAATGCAAGGTCCTCTATAATTAGGGGGCAGTCCTATACTTAGCTCACATCCCTCCCCTCTATACATTTGTGATGCCAATCAGTGATTAAAGATCTTAACCGCTGCCACCCCCCCCCCATTCAACAGGCCTCAGGCAGGGCTAAGGGAGGCTTGATTAAAGGCAGGCCTACACCCTTTACTTACTAAGTGCTAAGCCCCAGGCCTACACCCTTTACTTACTAAGTGCTAAGCCCCAGGCCTACACCCTTTCGCTGATTGGGCATGAGGCCCCCATGACCTAAGAAGAGTTTATATTCCCAGAAGGTAGCCATTAAGGTCAGAATTCAGGCATAGGAGAAGTAAGAACTCTGAGACAAAAGGGCTGAGAATCTGCAGACCAGCAAGCTACAGAACACAGAGAGCTGTGGAGAGAGCGCGAGCGAGCAGAGAGTGGAGCCAGAGGGCTGTGGAGACCAGAGAACATAGGCAAGCAGACAGTTGGGTTTTGTGAGTGTTTATGGGAAGGCCCCAGCAGTGGAGGGGAAAGTTACAGGATGACTTAGTTCCTTGCTGTAATACTGTGTTATAATTTCTTTGTTGTTACATTGAGGTGGACTTACTGGTTTTGGAACACTATTACTGCTATATCAAATTGGGGATATTGGTTTTGGGATTTGAACCTCTGGTATCTAAATAAATGTTATACTTTCTCTGCCTTCTACCTAGAGTCTCTTATACTTTGCAGTTCTGAACTATACAGGCATGTTCATGGTCATCTTCAAGGTCAAGAATCTTGCCTCATTGGTACAACATTCTATGTTCCAGCCAAACTAGACCAATCCGTTCCCAGAATATACCCTCTACTTTTAGGCCTCTGCTCACACTGTTAACTGAGCCTAGGAAGTCTCTTTCTCCACATCTGTTAAATTTCTACCCATCCTTTAAAGCTCAAATGCTATCATCTCCCTGAACACCATTATGACCCCATCATCTCACCCCTAGCAGTAACAATCTCCTCCCTTGGACCTGACATAGCACTTTGTTTCATACCTCTCAAATGCTCTGATATTCTGTGTATTATAATCATCTGAGTGTGTGATTTGTCCTTGTACTAGACTGGAAACTCTGTGAAGGGAAGGACCATGATTTTCCTAAAAGGTATCTTTTCCTGATGTCCAGTACATATATATATATGTATGTGTGTATA